>NW_003315721.1:0-18390 GCF_000151355.1 Fusarium vanettenii 77-13-4 | reverse complement strand
GCTATAGCCGCCCTAGGCCATCAGGATACCTGCAAGGGTGCTAATAGAAGGTGGATTGCAAGGCATGACGCTATAACTAGGGCCTTTGTGAGAGCCCTAAGTAGCCAGCCTACCCTAGAGGTCGAAAAAGAACCCCTAGTCCACCCAGAAGGTAGCCTAAGGGCCGACTTTGCAGTTAACCTAGGAAATAGCCGCTATTACTATGATATTCAAATCGTAGCTATTTCAAAGGATTCTGCTAAGGAAGACCCTTATAGCACCCTTAGAGAGGCCGCGGAAGAGAAACGCAGAAAATATAGGTCCCTAGGGGCCTTTTTCCAGCCTCTTATTTTCTCAGCAGGTGGCCTTATGGACCTAGAGACCGCTAAGACCTATCAGAAGCTCCAGGACCTTATTGGCCCCTTTGCGGCTAACCAGCTGGACTCCTCTATAAGCCTTGCCCTTATGAGGACTAGGGCGACCTCTGCGGCTTCTATAGCCCGAGATACCCCTAGTAACCTAGCTAGGTCGATTTGGAATACTTCTAGGGCTTAAAGCTATTAGCCTTTCTTACCTTTTATTTCCTATTTCTTATCTCTTATTTCTTTCCTAGTTATATCTCTTTCCTAGCTATATCTCTTTCCTAGCTATATCTCTCCCCTAGCTATATCTCTTTCTTAGCTATACCTCTTTCCTAGTTATATCTTTTATGCTTTTTCTTTTATTATTTCTTAGAAAAATCTCCCCTTTTTTTATCTATAAGCTATATCTTAGCTAGAAGAAACCCCTAGGGCAAAATAGCTTAGATAGTAAATACTAACCCTATCCTAACCCTATGTATCACCCTATCCCTCTAGAGGTTCCTTTAGAGGTTCTAGAGGTTCCTTTAGAGGTTCTAGAGGTTCCTTTAGAGGTTCTAGAGGTTCCTTTAGAGGTTCTAGAGGTTAGGGTCAGGCATTGGGTCAGCTATAGATAGAAGCCCTTCGGGCTTCTATAGAGATTCTAAGGTCTTCTATAGAGGTTAGGGTCATGGTTAGGGTCAGGCATTGGGTCAGCTATAGATAGAAGCCCTTCGGGCTTCTATAGAGATTCTAAGGTCTTCTATAGAGGTTAGGGTCATGGTTAGGGTCAGGCATTGGGTTAGCTATAGCCTCGGCCAAGGGCGTAAGGCAAGGTGACCCTCTTGGACCTCTTCTTTTTTCCCTTGCCTTTCGACCTACCCTAGAGGCCCTAGCTAGGAAGCTACCTAGGGCAACCTTAGTAGCTTACCTAGATGACCTCTATATTCTTAATAAGGCTCCGCAAGGCACCCTAGAGGCAGCTAAGGAGGTCTTAAAAGGCTCCCCTTTTAGCCTTAACCTAGCTAAAAGCAAGGAAAAGGCTATAGAGGACCTTAAGCTAGAAGGCTTAAAAGCCTTAGGTACTTATATAGGCCCTATCCGGCCTAGAAGAACCTTCTTGCAAGAAAAGCTAGCTACCCTACAGGACGCCCTAGAAGCCCTGCAAGACCTTCCAAAGCAGCACTCTTTGCTCCTTCTTAGAGGCAGTATCTAGCTACTTCTAAGGCACCTCCAGAGGCAACTAGACCCAGCCGGGCTAGAAGACCTTTGGGAAGAGGCTGATACCCTTATAAGAGAGGCTATTATAGCCCTAGTGGCTAGAAGCCCTAGTGAGTGCCCTAAGGAGCCTAATTCAAGCCTTATAGCCCTTCCAGTTAGAGAGGGAGGCCTAGGAATACCCTTACACAAGGACCTAGCCCACGAGCTATTCCTAGCAGCTAGGGAGGCCTCGCAGCCTACCCTAGGCCTCATCCGGAAGCCCCTAGCCCAGCCTACCCTAGACCAAAGCCAGCCTAACCAAGGCCAGCCTAGACTAGGGAAAACAGCCCAACAGGTGCTAAAGGAAGCTAATAAGGCTAGGCTAGCAGGCTTCTTAGAGGACCTCCCCCCTAGCTATAGGCACGCTAGGCTAGAAAATGCTAGCTATCTCGGCCGTAAGTGGCTCGGAGTCTTACCTACCCAAAAAGCCCTATCTTTCACAGACTCCGAGGTCACTGAAGCCCTCCAAAGCCGGCTCTTTTACCCAATCAAGCCTATCAGCCTACCCTGTAGCTCTTGCGGAGCTATAGCTGCCTTAGGCCATCAGGATACCTGCAAGGGTGCGAATAGAAGGTGGATTGCAAGGCATGACGCTATAACTAGGGCCTTTGTGAGAGCTCTAAGTAGCCAGCCTACCCTAGAGGTCGAAAAAGAACCCCTAGTCCACCCAGAAGCTAGCCTAAGGGCCGACTTTGCAGTTAACCTAGGAAATAGCCGCTATTACTATGATATTCAAATCGTAGCTATTTCAAAGGATTCTGCTAAAGAAGACCCTTATAGTACCCTTAGAGAGGCTACCGAAGAAAAACGCAGAAAATATAGGTCTCTCGGGGCCTTTTTTCAGCCTCTTATTATCTCAGCAGGTGGCCTTATGGACCTAGAGACAGCTAAGACCTATCAGAAGCTCCAGGACCTTATTGGCCCCCTTGCGGCTAACCAGCTAGACTCCTCTATTAGCCTTGCCCTGATGAGGACTAGGGCGACCTCTGCGGCTTCTATAGCCCGAGATACCCCTAGTAACCTAGCTAGGTCGATCTGGAATACCTCTAGGGCTTCTTAAGGTTTCTCTTTATCCTTTATCCTTTACCTTTTACCTCTTATCTCTTATCTCTTTGCCTTTTTCTTATTAGCTATACCTCTCTCTTTTAGTTATATCTCTGTTTCCTAGCTATACCTCTCTCTTTTAGTTATATCTCTCCCCTAGTTATACCTCTTTCTTAGTTATACCTCTTTCCTAGTTATATCTCTTATGCTTTTCCTTTATTATTTCTTAGAAAAATCTCCCCTCTTTTATTTATAAGCTATATCTTAGCTAGAAGAAACCCCTAGGGCAAAATAGCTTAGATAGTTAATAGTTACTCTATTCTAACCCTAACCCTACTTTATAGCCTTAGCCTCCTTACTTCTAATAGCTAGGGCTTAGGCCTTAAAGGTTGCCTTAGCCTCTAGAAAAGAGAGAGCTTTAAAGCTATTACCTTCTAGTAAGACCTTAAAGTATTTACTATAAGGCCTTTACTTAAAGAGCTACTAATAGGCTATATTAGCTTACTAGTAGCTTTTAGTAGCTATAAAAGGCTATTAGGCTATTACCTTAGAAGGCCAGCTATCTTAGCCTTTCTATTAGACCTTATAAAAGACTTATATATACTCTCTAATTCGCCGTAGCCTAAAGCTAATATAGAAGTAGCTAGGCTTAAAGGTATAGTAGAAGCCCTATTATATAAGCTCTCTAAGTTATAAAATAAAAGGGCCTAGAGGAATAAGCTTAGGTAGCCCTATAAGGTCCTTTTAGCCCTAAAGAAGATTAAGCTTAATAGCTTACTCTAGGGTAGGCTTAATCTCTTAGAGGGAAAGCTAATAAGGTTATTAGCGGAGGTAGTATTAAATTTAATTAAAAAGAATTATAATTTTATAAGTCTTATAAATTAGAAGGGAAAAAATAGGGATATAAGTAAAATAATCTATAGTTATAAGGTATATAAATAACTAAGGTATAGGTAAAGATAGAGGTTAAAGGTAAATAATTAGGAAAAGTTAAAGTCTTTATAGAAGAGTAAAGAAAAAAGGAAAAAAAGAGGTTAAAGCTTATTAGCTAAGGAATAACCCTAATTATAGCTAGCGAGGTAATTAATATAGCTAGGTAGCTAGGTTATAGCGGTAATTAGAGAGTTTTAGTATAGCGTTAGCTATATTAATTACCTTATTAAATTTTCCTTAAATTTTCTTTAATAATTAATAATTAATACTAGAAATATACTATAAGAAAAAGGACTTAATTTTTAAAATCCTTATAGCTTAAAGTTATATATATCTTCTTTATATAACCCTAATCTTATTAGAACCCTCTTTTTTAGAAACTATCGGCTACCCTATAGTCTACTAGCATAAAGAAATTCTCCCATAGAAAAAAACTATTAATAGCTTAACCGATAGTTTTTATAAGTAATAGGGATTAATTTTAATATTATTTTTAATTAAGGTAATAACTTAATATTAGGCTTGCTTTAATTAAGATATTATAACCTTATTATTAATTAGAGAATTAATTAGGTATATCTTAATAATAACTCTCTAATAAAAAATAATAATAAAGAGAATTTTTAAATTTTAATTAAATAATAAAATAATAAAATAATAAAATATAATATAATATATAGCTATTATTACCCCTAAAGGGAATATAATATTTATATATATAGGGCTATATATAATAATAATAATAAATAATAGGTTACCTAAGATATTAATTATAATAATTTAATAAGGACTTATAGAATATAAAAAACTATTAAGATAAAGAACTTAATAAATAACTTAAGAATATACCTAAGAAGTATAAAGTCTATAAGAAATTATTTCGAGAAGAACTTAATATTAAGTTATTATAATATATAAACTAAGACTTTAAGATTATCCTTAAAGATAAAACCTTACCTAAGTTCTTTCTTATCTATAACCTAATATAAACTAAGCTTAATATACTTAAAGAATAATTATAAGATATATTATAAAAGAGATATATTTAAACCTTAAAATCTTTAGTTAGATATCTTATTATATTTATTCCTAAATTAAATTTAAATAAATTATAATTAGTTATAAATTATAAATAACTTAATATTATTATACTAAAGGATCGGATATTATTACCATTTATTATAGAAATAAAGGATTACCTCTTTAGAAAATATTTCTTTATTATATTTAACCTAAAGGCTATATATAAACTTATACGCATTAAGGAAGGAAATAAATAGAAAATTATATTTTAAACTAAATATAATTTATTTAAATACCTAATAATGCCCTTTAGACTTATTAATACCCTTATTATATTTTAATAAATAATTATTAATATACTAAGAGAGTACCTTAATATTTTTATTATTTATTACCTAGATAATATCTTTATTTTCTTTAATATAGAAGATTAATATATAAAATATATCTATAAGGTTTTATAAGTATTCTAAGATATTAATATATTAATTAAGCCTATAAAGAGCTATTTTTATTAGAAATAAGTTATATTCCTTAGGTATAAATTCTCTTATAATAAGATATAAATAAATAAATATAAGATAGCTATTATTAAAGATTAGCTAAAACCTATTAACCTTAAGGAGGTATAATCTTTCCTAGGATTTATTAATTATTATTATAAGTTTATATAAAACTTTAATAGATTTATTATACCCCTTACTAAGTTTATTAAGAAAGGTAAATTATTTAAATAAATAGAATTAATATAATAAGCCTTTAATAATATTCGAGAAATAATCCTTAATAAACCTATCTTAATTATATTTAACCTTAATAAAGAAATTAAACTTAAAATAGATTCCTTAGATTTTACCCTAAGAGCTTAGATTAAATAATAAAATAAAAATAAAAACTTTTACTTAATTATATTTTATTCTTATAAGCTAACGTACATATATAGCGAACCGGACAGCAAGCGAACCAGACAAAAAATCCCTTAACCTATACCTTCTCTATTTAATCAATTAATTCTCAACCACCCAGTATATCATAGTCTAATAAAGAGGCTAGAATCCTTCTTGCACTTTAAGCCTATTAAAATACCCCAAAATTAAGTCTTAGAGGTGCCGCAAAGCTCTACTAAGTCAAGCATTTAATACTCTTTAACCGATATAATAATATCTAAGCCCGAGTTAATATTATTCCTAATTCACGCCGACTATTTAATCTAGAGGAATAAATCCTTATTTACTTCATTCTCGACCTAGATTCGCGAGGATTTCCCCCCCGGCTTCGTAGTATTAAAGAAATAGCTAATTAATTACTTATTAACCGCGATGCGCTACTAGTCGGCATATATTAAGCTTTAAACTTTATTAAGCGATACCTAGACCTTAAGACGCGGTTTTTTTAGAAATATAACTACTAGAGAGCTAAGTATAAAGATCTAGCTATTATCCGGAAGTAATTTATACTTATAATAAATATAATCGCGAAGTATAATATCCGATTAGATAATTTCTATAATATTAATAAGATTAGCTTTATAATAGGCATAATTTAGAGCGGAATAGTTATCATAGGCATAGATAGGCATAGAAAGCTAAAATTAATATAGCCTAGAAACCGGGAATAGATTATAGTTATTTAGGCGATTAATATAGATAGCTAAGCGATCTCGCCGTTTATTATTGGTATAGGCTAATATTACCTCGCTAATTAGTACCGGGATAGTAACCTCCCGGGCGATTAAGCTATTATAATGACCCAAAATAGCTAGACTAATAATAATATTAATCTTAAGTAGCTTAAGTACTTTAACCGGTATATAGCTAAGCGATTAAATAATCGCTACTATTTTCTAATCCTTAATAGCTACGAAAGTCACTACTTAATCAAATTCGAGAGATATTATAAGGAGAATAAGATTATTAGGCTTTATATATTATCTTATTTATCTTATATACTTTAGCCCCTTAACGTTAGGTACTTTAATATACTTAAGAGCGCTTATGGCTAAGAAATAGAGCATCTAATTAGATACTTTATAACTTATATTTCAAAGACTAAGTTCTTTCCGGCCTTCTACGCCGCATTTTAGGCTATTATAATAGAAAAGAATATTAAGTTAGCCTTTAAAGGGGCTAGGCTTATTCCTCTTGACCCGGAAAGTATAGTCTCGAAGCTTAATATGTAGCTATAGACTCTAATACCGGCTAAAGAGGAGGCTAAATTATTGACCCCTTGGGTTTTAAAGACCCTAAAGACTATACTTAAGGCTTAATCTTAGTTAGAATACCTTAAGAGATAAATTATAAGGCATAAAAGTAGCTCCCTAGAGTTAATCCTAGAAGCTATATAGTCTTTTTCTAAGGGAATAAAGATAGTTATATATAAGGTTGCCTTACTTAAGGCTAGGGTTAAAAAACTTAAATAAGCAAATAAGATACTAAGCTAACGCTAGAGGGCAAAAAAGACCTAATTATAGAAAAGAGGGGTAATAATAGTAGAGGAAGGAAGGTAAATAATTAATCAAATAGATATAAATGCGTAGGTAGTGGCAGAATTATCGAGGAGTAGTGGTCAAGGAAGGTCAGCGCGACTAGGTATTCAGCGTTATAGTATCTATAGTAAGCCTAGCCATAATATAAGGACGTATTAGGTAGTAATTAAGACATCTAGGGAAGAATATAGCGAGTAATTTTAATCGATTAAATAGCACGCGGTATTTTTATAGCGATTTCTATCTTAGAGGTTAAGAAAAGTATCTAGTTCGCTTACTATCCGGCTCGCTATATATATACGTTATAAGGAATAAAATTTAATTATCTAATTTATAATAAAGAATTCTTAATAATTATTAATACCTTTAAGGAATTTAGATATTATTTAAGAGGAAGCTATTATTAGATTAAGGTATATATAAATTATAAGAATATGATATACTTTATTATAACTTAAGAACTTAATTAATAATAACTCTATTATATAAAATACCTTTTAAAATTTAATTTTATTATTATTTATTAAAAAAGATCTAATAATAATAAAGCTAATAGAATTAATTAATAACCTAATTATAATACTAAAATAATATTAATATAAAGATAATTACTTAAGTATAATAAAAATAATTACTTATAATTTATAATATAAAATAAGATAATTATATAAATTATATAAATAAAAGATATAATATAACTAAAAGTACTTAATAATTTCCTTTATAAATTTTATTTATACCTTTTATATAGATATTAAGGAGTTATAAAAATATTTAAAAGATTATAAGAATATAAATATTACTTTTCTAATATAAAGTAATAAATTAGAAATATAATATATTAATATAACTTATATACTAAGATATAAGTATAATAATATAAACCCTATAGTACTTTATAACCCTTATTAATCGCATAATAACTATAGGATTTAATTATAATAGACTTTATTATAAAGCTACCTTTATTAAAAAAACCCTTAATTAGTATTATCTATAATAATATCTTTATTATTATTAACTATCTTATAAAGTTTATATATCTTATTTTATTCTAAGAAGTAATAGATATAAAAGAACTTTCTTATATTTTTCTATAATAGATTATTAATATTTATAAATTACCTTTAGAAGTTATCTCTAATAAAAGACTTATATTTACTTTAAAGTTTTAATAAATATTTATAATATAACTTAGTCTTAACTATAAACTTATTATAATATTTAAACCTTAAGTTAATAAATAAATAAAATAAATAAACTAAGTTATTAAATAATACTTATAATATTATATTACTTATAAATAAACTAATTAAATTAATAAGCTACCTATTACTTAATTAGCCTATAATATAATATTTAATAAAAATATAAAAATAATATTAGCCTTTATAAATTTTAGTTTTACCTTAAATACTTATTAAATAGAATAAGAAAGACTAATTAACCTAAAAGCTATCCTTATTAGCGATTAATTAAAAAACCTATATAAAAAAATAAAAATAAAACTTAAATTTATATAAAAATATATAAAGACTTATTATAACCCTAAGCGATTAAAAAGATTAATATTAGAAAAGGGAGAGATAATTTACTTAGTAATAAAAAATATTATAATAAAATAATAAAATAAAAAACTTAACTATAAGTATATTAGACTTTTTAAGATCCTTAAGAAAATTAGAAAAGATAATTATAAATTAGATTTACCCCCTAAGGTTAAGCTCTATTTAATCTTTTATATTTTTTTATTTAAAATAGCTAAAGATATTATTTATATTAAATATTATAATAAATTATAAAAAATTAATAGACCTAAAGAATATATAGCCGAAAGAATTATTAAAGTAAGAAGAAATAATAATAAGATAGAATACTTAATTAAATAAAAAGATTACTTTAAATCTAAGAATATTTAAGAACCCTTAGAATACCTTATAAATTTATAATACCTCCTAAAGAATTTCTATTAATAATAAAAAGAATACTTAAAGTACTAAGGAAGCTAAAATCTAAAAAATCTATATAGATTATAATATAAATATTCTTAGTTAATAAGGACTTTTATTAATTAATTTATTTTAACTCTTTAAGAATATTAACCCCCTTTTTTATTAATTTAACTCTATGAGATATTAGTAAATACTTTTGCCTCTAATATAACTCTAATTAAGATAGTAATTTATTTAGCTTATACTAAGTATATTTAAGATTCTCGCGATAAGAATTTAATAAAGCCTTAATAATAGCCTCTTAATTATTTAATCTTTTTACCTTATTAATAATTTAATTTATTATAAAGAATATATTAGCTAGAATATAAGAAGATTATATAATTAAATAAGGAACTTATATAATAATAATAAAGTATTTATAATATTATAAAGATATCCTAAGTTAATATAAAGATTATACTTAAGATAACCTTTTAATATCTTATATAAAATACCTTTCTTTTTATAATAATTATAAGATATAACTTCGTAATTAAATTAATTAATCTTAATAGTAATTAAATAATATATAATTATATCGCGGTTTAGATTAATAGATTTTCTTTTATTAATATAATTTAGTATTATATTAATATAAGAATATTTTATAAGAAGAAATTAGGATTAATTAATTAAAGGAACCTTAGCTTAAAAAAATAGTCTCGAGGGCGAGAATTAATAAGAGAGGAGAGATTATATTATAGCCTAATATATCCCCTATTATATATTATTTTATTCCTTATATTTTCTTTCCTAATATATTAATTATAAGAGACCTTATTTCTATAAGTATAAGGCCCTTATTAAGACCTTATTTTTATAAATATAAGGCCCTTACTTAGACCTTATTTCTATAAATATAAGGCCTCTTATATATATATAATAATTATTATACCTTAGATAGATACTTAGCCCTTAAGTTATTAATAGACTTTAATTACCTTTAAGACCTTCTTAACTTATTACTAAGATATAATTCCTCTATTATATAGTAATACCGAGACTCTTTGCTAATAATAAACCTAGCACGCCTGGTTTATTCCCTTAGAAAACTCTAGATATTATATATAGCTTTAAAAATTATTATTAATAAGGCATTTCTAAGATATTAAGTCTTAGCTAATACTATATTCTATTTTAGGTTATTAATAGGGATCCTCTTAGCCTCTAAGATAATAAAAAAATTCTAATTTATTAATATACCGCCCAAGATAATCTTATTAATATTAATAAATATTAAGATAAAGTATTAGCAGAAATAGTTATAATAGTAATATAATATTACCTAGAAGTATTTATTATATATATTAGTATTTATATATATTAATTATAAGG
Source organism: Fusarium vanettenii 77-13-4 (assembly GCF_000151355.1). Taxonomy (NCBI): domain Eukaryota; kingdom Fungi; phylum Ascomycota; class Sordariomycetes; order Hypocreales; family Nectriaceae; genus Fusarium; species Fusarium vanettenii. The sequence continues at coordinate 7,999 of NW_003315721.1, read as the reverse complement.
TATAAGGGAGGATATTATACTAGGTAGTATTAAAGCTATGCGGGGCCTAAAGTAATAAATATTAATAATAAAGTAATAACTAGCTAATATAACCTATATAATCTATATATATAGCTATCGCGCTATTTATTACTAAATAGGATTATATTAGTATTAAAAGCTTAAGAGAGGGACTTAATTAATAATAAAATCCCTATTAATATAAAGGCTATAGAGGCTAGGCTAAAACTCCTTAGCTAAGAAATAATTAAGGTAACTCTAAGCTAGCTAGATAAATAATAATATATTTATAATAAATTAAAATAAAACCAGGATATAATAATAAAATAATATAAAAACGAATTAATAAAATTAAAGTATTTTAATAAAAAAAGAATAAAAGAATAATATATAATATATATATATATTAATATATAAGGGTTAAGTATATATATATATATAAAGCCTTAAGGGAAAGAGATATATAAGGAGTAAGAAATATAATAAGAAGAGATAAGAGCCCCGGGGTAGCTTAAAAAGTTCCTAAGTTTTTTTTAAAGGAGTAATTATTTTTAACCTATTAGAAGGGAGGTTTTCTTAGGCTAACTAGAGCGAAGGGCTTAAGTTAAGGGGCAACGGCATAAGACCTCTCGTCACTTCGTTCCTCAAGGCATTTTTTATTTCGCGAATAGCTTTATTGTGCCAAAATGCGGTGCAAATAAAATAGTAGGGTTTGTATGGGGCGATGATTTTTTGTGCTATGCTTTAAGTGGTGTGATTCTTAAAGTGGTGGGGGATAGTACCGTATAATCCATGCCAGCTAGTACTATACCACTATTTCTTCAACACAATTAGCAAAGATGCATTTATATGCTATTTAGAGATTTATTAACACCGAGAGGTTATTTAGTAGTAATGAGTTTGGTGGGGATTATGATATCCAGCAGAGAAAATTGTGTAGAGAGCGAATATATATGGTTTTTAGCTAAGTACGAAGTGACGAATAAAACGCTACAAACTTGTCGAGGCTAGATCCGCCAGGGTCATTTTATGCCTTGATATCTGTCTCAAGGTACAGATCCCCTCTGTCGGGCCAACCACCAGCTTTGACCTGGAAATGAATGAGCTCCCGATCGCCCCACGTTGCCTTCGCAAAGGCGGACATCAAGTCCAAGCCGTTGAGGAGAGCACCGCTGGTCCAAAGCTTTCCATCGTTTGCATAGCGACGATCCACCCATTTGGTACCGGGAACCTGCTTGTAGAGGTTTGGAAGCATCAAGCGCGGCGCTGTTGCCGTCTTACCATCGAGAATTCCGGCTTGCAGAGGCACCATCACGCCACCGCAGATGGTGAGAAAGGCGGAACATTCCTCATAGGCCTTGCGAACAAAGGCCAATTCAGTCTGGTTGGGCTCGTATCCTATCATATGCGCGCCCATCAGGACTATGTCCAGCTGCGGGCAGTTTTCAAATGAGTGCTACACGTGACGAATCATCAATTAATAAGGTGTCATAACATCTGGTTTGAAGGACCTGGTTACCGTGGGGGTGAGCGAAATGCCACTTGTAAGGCGACAGTTAGTCGCCTTGCCCGTCTCAGAGACCCAGTGGAACTCGAAGTCCAATGCCTGCTTCTTGGCAGCGAGATGCTCCCCCCAAAGCTCATCTGGGAGGGCTCCACAGAAGTCATTGCTCATGCCACTGAAGAAGTCAATTGGAGCAGTGTCGAGGATTTCCGTGACACTAGGCTTTGTATCAGTTGGCTGAGGTCATTTGAAAGTTGTATGATAATGGTATTGAAGGGAACTCACCCATTGACGAGAATAACACCGACCCGAATGGGCCGGTTCGGCTTAGAGAGATCGAATGGCTGCGACATGGTTCTACTGTGATTCAAATTCAATTGAGATGGTTTTGATGTGAGTTCGATGATAGAAAATGGGAATCACTCATACTTATAATCTCTACCATAGAAAAGGTCCGACGTGCGTCGGGGTCAGCTGTGCCATTTCTGCCAATGGAGGTCATGAGAGTGCTTCAAAGGTGTTCGTTCTCCGACAACCGCCGGATGGTTCATGCTCATTGTGTTGAAGCGGATGCTTGGCATCGAATGAGATGCTGGAAGTAGTCGTAATTCCGTGCACTTGGCAAAAAACTTGCTCAAACTAACTTGTACCCATAGTAGTACCAACATCGTCTCATAGTGGACGGAATCTCGGCTGCACTGGTCGATCCCGTCGCTGTTCGGAGTCTCGGCTGCACTGGTCGATCCCGTCGCTGTTCGGAGTTACGGCTGCAATGCGGTCTGAATTAGGCCGGCCCGATTCTCAATATTTGATTGGATGTTGGAATTGTAGAAGATTTGCTTCGGATACTTATTAAATGGGCACAACGGGGGCTCTCTCAGAACCCCACAATAACTCCGGGCCTGCTCGGAAAACACCCATTGAATGAATTCGCACCATGTGAACGATGAACAGATTCAAAAACCCCATACATTGACCAATTCTAGAGACTGCAAGATGCACCAAGTTTCAGTCAAGTTAATCGATCTATCAATTCCAATGGCTCTTACATCACTTGCGCAGGCCTGTTTGCCTACTACATTCTCCCCTACAGTGTTTGGTGTCTCTATCGTCTCCATCCAGACATCACTTGTTTCAAATTTCAGCGCTGTCATCCCCGCGGCATACCGGTTTGCTCAGCCCACGATTGAAGTCAGCAACGCTACGTTCTGCAATGTTACTGTGACGTACACCCATCCTGGATTGAGCGACAGTATAAATGTGGAATCTTGGCTTCCCGTTCAGAACTGGAACGAAAGGCTTCTAGCTACGGGAGGAGGCGGCTGGGTCGCTGGCCGTTTTCAACTCTCATATAGTGTCATGACTGGAGCCATTGGGGAGGGATATGCTACAGTCACCACCGATGCCGGCTTGGGAATTTCTCCGGACCCACTGGCTTGGACAAGCGCAGAACCTTGGGCTCTCGTGAGTCCTGGCAATGTGAATCTTTATCACCTTCGAAATTTCGGACACCTTAGTCTCAAAGAGATGGTAAGAGTCCATTCATCTGTGTCAGTGGCTTTTGTGCAGAGGTCGTCTGATAACGTGGATTAGACCGTCATTGGAAAATCCTTGATCAGTTCATTCTATTCCGAGGAACCGAAATTCTCATACTGGAGTGGCTGCTCCCAAGGTGGACGTCAAGGATTAGAGATTGCCCAACGATATCCAGACCTATACGATGGCATCGTAGCAGGTGCCCCGGGGATATATTTACCCCAGGTCGTTTCAAATATCTACTGGCCACAGCAGTATATGAATGAGATCGGGAAGTATCCACTCCCATGCGAATTCGACGCAATTACGAAAGCAGCAATTACGGAGTGTGATGGGCTCGATGGGGTGGCGGATGGGATCATTTCAGACACTGAAATTTGTGAGAAACGGTTCAATCCCACAAAGCTCACTGGCAAAGCAATCGAGTGCGCCCAAACGAATTCGACAACCTCTATTAGCGCTGAAGCTGTAAAAATTGCGAAACTTGCATGGGATGGTATTTCTACGGCCGAAGGAAAATCAATTTGGCACGGCTTAAACATCGGCGCCGATCTGACTGCGACCGATCCTGCAGGAGGCGGTTATGGTACAGCAAGCACCAAATGCTCTAACGGATCCTGTGTTGGAAATCCGAGCGAGCTTGGAGCATCGTGGATTCGCCTTTTCCTTGCTCAAGATCGAAATTTCCAATTGGCAAAGTTGACTCGAAAAGAGTTTCTTCGGTTAGTGCGTCTGGGTATCCACGACTATAGTTCATTCATTCGCACCAGCGACCCTGATCTCTCGGGGTTCCGTGATGCCGGAGGCAAGATTATTACTTTTCACGGTCTAGTAAGTCAGTTGCGACCTGGCCTTACTTCATGTTTACTAATTTCCTTACGACATTTAGGCAGACAATGTCATCCCCTCAAAAGGTACAGAGCAATATTATAAAGAGGTAGCAGCATTTTCACCGGATGCCCGCAGTTTCACTCGATATTACCCAGTTCCCGGTCTTGACCATTGCTTCGGAGGAACGGGAGGACAGCCTATCAACCTCATGAGCCAGCTTCGTGCGTGGGTTGAGAATGGAACGGCGCCTGAGTCATCTCCAGTTACCATTATTGATCGTGATGGCGAGCCCCAGCAACGAGTTTTATGCCCTTACCCGCAGAGAGCCAGTTTGAAGAAGCACTGTAAAGACGTTTCAAATGTCGAGTGCTGGTCATGTGTAAGTCGGCCGACTTATTAAGTTAGCAATCCTGCGCGAGAAATGGTGGTAGTCTACAATATTTAATGTCTCTTTAAAATATTATAGTTTTAGGTAATTAATAGGAACGCATGAAGAATTAATATCGTATCATGGCCTATGCCGCGATCGAATGCGTATCGCTATACGGCACGGATTAATATATTCCGCTCACTCGGTGCAAATAAGCGGGACTTATTTTCTTACTCCGGGTAAGTAAGAATATAATACTATCTCATAATAAGCATTATAAGATACTCCTTAGACCCTACTTATAAAAAACTATATAATATCCCTTAGATAGATATTCTTACTACCTTAGCTTTTAATATAATTTAATTACTTAAAAATACTTCTTAATATTATTAGATATAATTCGCTACCCTATGTATAATACTATACCCCGTTATAACTACTAATATAAACTAATTAAGTTATAGTTTATTATATTAGGAACCTTAACTATTATAAAGGGCTACTTATATATATTAATCCAAAGGCTATTTACCTTGTTTAAATACCCACAGCGGATATAGCTATAAGAATAATGCCAGATAGGGATACTATACTCCTCTTAGGTATATATTATAGCTTAGTCCCCCGTAATAGCGCTATAAGCCCTATAGGTAATTAAAATACCTTTTATACTTACTATAATAGCGATTATAGCCTAATCTTTTACCCCGTGGCGTAGTAGCTAAGATACCTATAGCTATAATTACTATTATATAATAATTGCTATAAGTAAATAACCTAAAGCTTATAAGTTTAAGCCCTACCTTTAGTATAATTACTTATAAGGCTGCCTTTAATATATAGCTTAGATAACTATAAGGTATATACTTAGGGGTTAGATTAATTACTATCCTATAGGGCTTAATAACCCCTATATAGGATAGCTCTATAATAGGCTTCCGAGGTATAAGCCCTTAAGAGAGGGTATTATATTATAGCTTAGTCCCCCGTAATAGCGCTATAAGCCCTATAGGTAATTCAAATACCTTTTATAATTACTATAATAGCGATTATAGCCTAATCTTTTACCCCGTGGCGTAGTAGCTAAGGTGCCCATAGCTATGACTGCTATTATAGTATATTTATCGCACTCTGCCCTATCTTAATACTTTCTTATCTATATTTTATACTCGTTTTTAAGTTATTATAATTCTTCCTTCTTTGCTTGCCTTTGGGTCTATGCCTAAGCTTTAATCTCGGCTTTTAGTTACTAATACTTTAGGGAGGCAGAGAAATAAACTACCGAAAATAAATATAGGCTCCTATAAGATCTAAATAGGGAAGGCTATCCCTCCCTATAGGTAATAATTTAGCGGTTAAGCAAATACTTCTTAAGGCAGTAAAGTCTCTTTCCTTTAACTCTAGTAGTTAATAATAGCGCTTACTATACCTTAATAGGAACTTTATACTTATAAAGCATTAGAGAGGGGAGAGTATAGATAGCTGCCTTATCTATTGCTATCTATAGTTCGCTAATAGTAAGAAGCATTCTCGATATACCTTTAGGGCGGCTAGAGTACTAATAGCTAGCTACCTAGTAGTATAACTAGATCAAGTCTTTTAGTTCTCTATATATAGCTTCCTCTCTAATATAATACTTTAGCTATAAGTTAAGATTAGCTATATATTACGGCCTGACCTATACCTATTACGTGCATTAGCGGGACCCTATAGTTCCTTACTAATTAAATAAGTAATTACGCTTAATACTAAGTAATTATAGTAATTACTTATATAATTACCCTAATTACTTAGGTAATTACCCTAATTAAGGTTAAGGGCAAAGTAATTATAACTAATACCTAAAGTATATAAAATATACTTATTATACTATCTTATATAATAGCTACCTTATAACGGTAGTTATAGCTATAGGCACCTTAGCTACTACGCTATAAGGCAAAAGATTAAGCTATAATCGCTATTATAGTAATTATAAAAGGTACTTTAATTACTTATAGGGCTTTAATTATTATTACGGGGGACTAAGCTATAATATACTACTCTCTCTTAGGAGCTTATACCTCGGAAGCCTATTAGAATTAATTTATTATAAGGGGAACTAAGCCCTATAAGGCCTATAGCTAATCTAACCCCTAAGGGCATACTTTATAGCTACCTAAGCTATATATTAAAGGTAGCCTTATAAATAATTATACTAAAAGTAAAGCTTAAACTTATAAGCTTTAAGTTACTTACTTATAGTAATTATTATATAATAATAATTATAGCTATAAGTACCTTAGCTATTATGCTATAGGGTAAAAGATTAGGCTATAATTATTATTATAATAATTATAAAAGGTATTTTAATTACCTATAGGGCTTTAATTATTACTATAGGGGATTAAGCTATAATATACCTTAGCTATTAATATAACTTAGTTATACTTAATACCTTTAAGTATATTATTAGATATAACTTATATTACCCTTTAAGGTTATATAATATTCTCCTCTATTAATATAAACCTAATATAATTAATTTATCCCTTAGGAATCTTATAATTATTATATATTAATAGCTCTTATTTAAAGGATTATTTATATTACTTTAAATAATATTAAATATAATAGCTACTTGGGCTACTCTTAGTAATAACTATTAATAGGTGTTACTTATTAATTACTTATTTACTCTTATCGCGCTAACTTAGGCTAACCCTAATAATAATAAAGAAATAAATAATAATACTAAAGAAATTAAAGAACTCTAAGCCTAAGTTACTCTAATAACTATTAAGATAAATAAGCTTAAAGAATTTATTAATTATATAGCTATTAGCTAATAAGCTTAAAACTAATAATACTAGGATAATATCTAGCTTATTAATAATATAGCTATTATAGCTATAAAAAATAAAGATATTAAAGAAATTTAATAATATTATAATATATATAATAAGGAAATATTATAATTATATAAGTATTATAAAAATCCTAACCTTCTTATTAGAGATTATAATAAAAATATTATAAATTATTTAATTAATTTAAATTACTTATTATATTCTTTCTTAAATATTTTAATTATTATTTAATAAGTCTTTATATTATACCTAGGCTTATTATAAATATTATAATATTAAATTTTAGATTTAATTAGCTTTCCTTAATTATTACTTTTAGATAATTTAGCTATTACTTATATATTTATATTTATTTATTTAATTAATTAATTATTTATTTATTTATTTTATTATTATAACCCCCTTTTTCTATAATTTAATCCTTTTTATGCTTTAATATTAGCTTAATATCTTATTAATTTCTTAAAGGTCTTTATTCTTAATAATTAATAAAATAACTTAATATATAATAGCCTTTATTATCTTTATAAGAGATTATAAAGCCTTTAAAATTAACTTTAAGGAGATATTTTAATATCTTTTAATTTACTTTTAAAGGTATTTAAATTAAGATTTAATCTTAAATATAATCTTTAAGGTCTTAAAAGCCTAAAGGGTTAATAATTTAATTACTTCTTTAATTAATATTAATATCTATAGCTTTATATTAACCTTTAAGATTATAATTTCTAAGTTAAGAGAAATAAGCTTAATACCTTTAAAAGCCCCCTTAATATTTCTTTTTGTTATAATAGCCTTATATATAATATAAAAAGCTAAAAAGAATTTAATCTTTAAAATATAAATTATAAAATATTTAATTAAATATTTTATTTCTTAATTATAAGCCTTTTTTAATATATTAAA
>NW_003315720.1:0-22723 GCF_000151355.1 Fusarium vanettenii 77-13-4 | reverse complement strand
TATTATCTTTACCCTATTATCTCCCTTCCTCTGCCCACTACCTCTCTAACCGCGTAACTACCTAATATAACCGACTCGCCTATATCCCTCTACCTACCTTTCTACCCCATTCGATTAACTCCCCCAACCACCTATATATCCTATCTATCTACTTATCATCTAACCTCTCTATCCTCTCCCCTATTATCTACCCTACCTACCCTAACCACTATCCATTATCCCATATAATCTATATAACCACTATCCGAATTAATACCCCTTTATACTAATATCTCTTTCCTCTTACCCTCCTAAATAACCTCCCGTCGTCGCTCGCTACCTCCCACTACGCGCATATCGCTTACGGTAACCCACATTCGAAACATGCCGAATATGCCGCTAATCGCTTCTTTATTATCATCTCCTCCTCCATCACCTCCACCCCTACCTTTATCCTCTCCTACCTCCCTATTCCCCTTTCCGGATATACCGCCATATCGTGATATACATCAGATAAACCCTCTACCCTATATACGCCATAATATCCTACCCACTCCGACAATATATCCTCAAATATGCCTACCTCCCCGGCCTCCTCTATGACCTATAATATCCGCTCTACTTCGACCTATCGTATTAACCGCTGACTCCCCTAATAATCCGCCTCTACTGCGGCCTTTATTGCCTCCTCTTCCTCCTCTACTTCTCCCCTGTCCCTTGATATATCATTATCCCTCTCTACTAACCCCGGTTTTCCCCCACCGGCCTGCCGCCCCTGATATATATCGCATATCTCCTCCCCTTCCATACACCTAAATCAATCGATATTACTATCTATCTCTCGATCTAATACTTCTCGCCGATAATACTTACCGCCGGCAAACTCGATTATATCCTTATCCCACGCCTACTTATCCTATTATCCTGCCTGCTCTTACCCCGACCCTACTTCGGTCTACTATATCAACTATGACCGCCGGATAACTACTACCGACTCGCTCTTCCGCCCATCTCGCCCCCCTCGCCCGCTCTCCTACACTAAACTAACCAACGCCCGCGGAATCCCCGCGTGGACTACCAACCAGACATTCAGATTATCTATCCCTATCCCCAATACATTCGTCGCCGCTATCTATCCCGCTTCACCCCCCGTGCTACTTATCCACTCTCTAACCCGCCGCGCCTTCTCGGCCGCGTTACTAACCCCTCGCTAATATGCCATATATCCCAATCTGCCGGTAATTCCCTGCACCCTCTTAATTATGCCGCCGTATATGATTACCTTGCCCTCCTCGTGTTCGGCCGTCTATATCCGCATAATATCGCATACTCGATCGACTACTACATCGTCCTCCTCCCCTCCCTCCTCGCCCTCCCGATTAACCCTAACCCTAACCCTACTATCCGCCGCCTTTGTCCTCTTCCGACCCGTATTTGCTACTGCCTGCCCGCTATTGCTTCTATCCTCGTCCTCGACTATATTGACGCTATATTATATATTTAGCCGCGTTATCGGCTCGCGAAACATCCATACCCATCCCGCTATAAACCGCAACTCTTTAAAAAATGCCCTCTCCTATATCGGCTTTAACGTCGCTATCAAATACACCACTAGCACCCCGAAATCCTATAACGTCTCACCTAACCGCCCTATCTGCGGCCGGAATGTCTTACTATAACCTAAAACCATATAGTACTTATCTACCACTACCCGGTCTAACTTTTACTGCCTATATATACGCTCGATAAATGCCCGGAACCCCTTGCTAACCGCTGACTCTAGCGTAACGAATACCAACGACGCCGCTCGCTATACCCCCCGGCTCTTCCATATGTATGCATCGATCCCTATCTTTGCATACCATCCCGCCATATTATCCTACAACGTAACTAACGGCGTCACTACTACCATTACCCCGTCCGGCGTGTAATATGCCAGCAACATAAACATTAAACTCTTGCCGCCTCTCGTCGGCGTCACCTACACGATCGGCCACTCCCCGCGTGCCACCGCCTAGATTACCGGCTCCTATAATCCCCTAAACTCGGCCGCCGGTCCCATTATCTGCTTTAATTGCCCCCTTATGTCGATCCGGTGCAATCGGCCGAACCGCCTCCGCCGTATCTCCTCTTATTCGTCATTAAATCCGGCCCGGGCCCGCTTACTCCCTAATCGTTCTATCTAGTCCTCGGCCCCGAACCTAAAAAACCGGTACTACTATATGCTAACCTTGCGGAACTACTCACGGCTGCGCATCGTCCCTAACTCGCCCTGCCTAAATAACTATGCGTATATCAACCCAGCGATATATAACCTATGCCCGGCCTATAAATCGTGAATGCTATCCACCAAATTGCCATCCCTATCCTCCTCCTCCTCCTCCTCCTTATCCTTATCTATTCTAAATACCTTATTAAAATAACGGTTACTAATACCGATCGCGATTTACCGCCACGCGCTGATATTTAATCTTTGTCCGGAAAACTACGCGCTATACCGCTATAACGCCCGCCGCGCCCGGTCGCTTATCTACTTCCTCTCCCGGAACCATTCCATAAACGCCGTCTCCTCCTCCCTCTCCTAGGACTCATTCTCGGCCTTATCCGCCCTTACCTTACTAAACCCGCCTTTTCCTTCCTTGCCTCTATGCTCGCTAACCACTTCATCGGCCCAAAAAAATACGCTCCGCCGCCACTTCTACTTCATCCTACCTTACACGGCCTGCCAAAACGGCAAAACCAACCACATATACCATACCAATAACTCCCCTACCTCGCGCGGCAAATACCAGTAGATAATCTTAGTATTTCCCGTCTTACGGAATCCCTTATAGTATATTATCACGAAATATACCATCCCTTCATATATAAATATATTCCTAACCCCGCCGTTAGCCATGTTCTACATCCGCAACCCCAAAATCTCGGTCGCCCTCGCTAGTTAGCCCCCTAATATATACATCAACACAAATATCTACTCCCGGAACTACTCCATTGCCCGCCCGTATGCCCGCACCGCCTTCTCCTTATATAGGCACTGCTTATCCAATGGCTCCGCTATCTATGCCTCGAACCGCGCCGGCGATGCTACGATCTATTACCTAACCTAACCCTCCCTAGCCTTAATCCATACTTAATTATCCTCGTCCCGCATAAATAAATACTCTAATGCGCTCTCGCCATATCGATCCTCGATCTACGACCACGATATCCACGGTAATATCACTTCATCCTCATCCATATCCCGCACTTACGTCTCCTTCTTTAATATCTCTCTCTTTCTCTTCTCCTTCTGTCCCCCCTCCTTAACCTCGACCTTACCTATCGCTAACCGCACTAATATCCGCCGTGCCTCTATCACTAAACTATATAATATATCAGATAACTCTCCTATCCCTAACCGGACTTACCCGTAAATGATCTTATCACCCCGCTAATCAATTATCTCGCTACCCGGTATCATAAACTAGATCCTTATCCCATATATCCGCGTATTAATAATCTAATTTATCGGGGTTAGATTAATATCCTTACCCTCCGGAACCCGCGTCATAAACCGCCGAACCTTACGCCGCACAATCCGGAATAACCCTTCGGCCTACTCCTCGGCCTCTCGGGCGCTCATATACTACTACAACTACATCTTCTGCCCGTGGCGCTCTAATATAGACTAATATAACACTAAATAACGCGCCACTTTAATAACGGCAGAATATATCGGCATATAATTCGTCACTAATACCCACCCACCGCTTTCCCGGTCTATACCTATGACGGCTAACGCGCTAATAATAATGCTCTCGTAATAATTGCTATTCTTAAACGGGTGATCTAAAAACTATACGACCGCGTCTAAATAACTACGCTATAACCGCTCTAGCGTATACCGGCCAGTCCTATCGGCTCCGGTGATAACCTATGTGACGCCCTTATTAAATATCTTCCATAATTCCTCCTATCGGATTATCATACGATACGGTAGCCGCGGACCTAGTACCGAACTACCTTCATTACTAATATCCTCGCTAATATCGTTATCGCTACTACTACTATCGCTACTATCGCTCATATCATCCTTAGTTTAATCCCTCTATGACTCTAACCGCTTCCAAATTAATATTAATATTTTCCACTACGCCTTATACCTCTCCCATATATCTAGCTCCATTATTCCTTAGAATAGCTTATCTATCATAATATATGCCTCCTTGCGCTTAATCTCAAATAACTCGGCCGTGCCGGGATAATACTAGCTAGCGGCGGCATATACCTCGTCTAATACGCGCTCAAATATCTCCCACATCCGCTACAACACCGGCTCGTTATCGCCGATCGGCTACAATACCGCCCATAACTAGTCACGCTTAATGCCATCTAAATAGCGCGCCCAACCGCATCGGCTCAACCATATCTCGGCCTCCCACTTATCGTTAGCGTCCTAGACCCTCGCCTTAGCCTCGCTCTCGAAATTCGCCTCGTCCTCCTATTAAATACGGTTTAAAAACGCGGCCCTCCCCTCGGATTTATTGGCTTCTTACCGGTCAATCTAGTTACCCCCCCTATCACGCTCGACCTCGAACTAACCGCTAGCTACACGCGATGGGAAAAACCGTTAATAACGAACGCCTATCCTCCATGGAATGGCTTGCTCCTGGTCTATCGTCCCCTTATTATATCGGCCGCGTTTCCGTAGATTAATCTATTAATGCTATTCCCGGTAATACTTCTTAATCCGGCGCTCCTCTCGAACCATATACGGGCAACTCTAGCATACTAACCTATCTTCTTTTGGCTCTACTATGATAGGAATATGGGATATTATCGGCGGGGGCGGCATCCACTCGCGCAACTCCTTCTAATCTCGTATAATACCTGGTTCCGCCCCGATAGCACGGCTAATCCGTTTCGCCCTCTTCTTCGATATAATAGCTCCGTAATAATTTATTAAATAACTTAATACTTCCTCGGCTATATATGCATACTTATAAACCCTACATATTGGAAATAGGTACTCGGGCAAATAAATAAATGGCTCTATCGCCTCGGCTATTATATCGCGGTGCTAGGTATAAAATAAACTATACTGCGGAATAAACTATATAAAAAAAATAATGCCGGGCTAACCTCTAAAACCTAGATATCGCTATGAATTTAAATATTTCTACCTTATTACTTTCTTTTTCTTCCTCTGCCCCTTAACCTTATGTAATAACCCTGACTTTTACGGGTTATAGCACGCCACCACCTGAACTTACTCTCGAAATGCTTGCTTACCTACGCCAACCCCGGCACATATGACCTGCTTTTAACCTCATTAATCCGGGTTACTCAAAACTTCAACTTAACCGCATAATCACAAACCTGGCCTAATAATTATATCAATAATCATGCGGTATCGCTAATGACTTACCTATTAATATATACCGGTATTATATATTTTTTCGGATAGGAACCTAATTGAACTCTACCCCCGATTTTTAAATAAACTCTACCCCCTGTCTTTAATAGCGCGTTTTCAGTTTATATGGGATTTTAAATGAACTCTACCTTGAGTTCATTTCTGAATTGCTGTTAGGGGGCTTTTTTCTTATTATTTTCTTTTTTCTTTTATATTATTTTAATACTCTCCTTTTATATACCTTACTTTTATTTTAATTTATAACCTTTGCTCTTATCCCCTTACTCTCTATAATATATTTTACTTAATTCTTTCTTTTTTTTAAATTTATTACTATTTTTTTATATATAATAATTAGTAATAATACTAAGTATTTCTAATATAATAATTCTATCTCTTTACTTATTAATTAACCCTATTTTCTTTATTTTCTCTATTATATCTTTATTATTAATTTCTTTTTTTTTTTTTTTTTTTTTTCTTATTAACCTTATTTGCTATTTTTATATTTTTTTTTTCTTTTCCTTTATATATATATATATTACTTATTATTATTTCTACTTTTATTTCTTAACCCTATCCCTATACTTACTATTAACCCTAACCTTATATTACTCTATACCTATTAGTAACTAAAAAGCCTTATATTTGCTCTTAACCCTAACCCTTACCCTTATTCCTACTCCTAACCCTATATTTACTATTATTCTTAACCCTATATTTACTCTTACCCTTAATCTTATACTTAACCCTAACCCTAACCCTCGTGCTGCCGCACCCCTGCCGGGAGCTAATTCTATGGGTTCGGGGGGCGTTTTATTTCTATTACCTTCCTTACTATTAACCCTAACCCTCTCTTCTTACTCTTAACCTTAACCCTCGACTATTAACCCTAACCTTAACCCTTATGCTACCATACCCTTGCCGGGAGCTAGTTCTACGGGTTCGGGGGGCGTTTTATTCCTTTTATCCTTTTATTATATTATATATATTCTGCCTAATTCTCTTTTTCTCTTTTCTCTTATATATCTATTACCCTAACCCTAAACTTATTTACCCCCCTTATATCTCCCCTAACCTCTCTATATCCTATCTATTATCTACTAGAACTACCCGCCTATTATAGCGTTCTCTTATACTAATAGCATAATATAAATCCGGCGTGATCCTCGCCTTCTTAAATCGCGCCTAATTCATATTATGCCATTTCTCTATCTACCTCGCCATCTCTATGCCTACCTAAAACCAATATTTGCCGCCCTTATATACCTCCCAAATGATTTCCTCCCATAATACATATGCGTTAATTCCCTTTATCCTATAAAACCATCGCTCTACCCCTAACTAGCAATAAAAACCCTCCGAGCTACTCATAGTAACCCCGAGTTGCCTCTTCGCAATATCCCTAACTCATCGACTCCACAAACATATTAGCACTACCAGTAATAGCTTATCCTTATATCCATAGCCGCCCTCCTCTTCTCGCGTTTCCTCATACTAATCTAGCGGAAGTTTATACATAAAGCAGTACGATAATTCCTTAAACCTAATCCTCCTCCGCATAGCATCATACTCCTCGCCCGCTACTCTATCATACTAGTCACCGTCTCGCCCGTGCCGCTGTTTATCTAGCATAATCCCTAGCTCTAATGCCTTATAATAACGCCGGATATAACATATTAGATACTCGCCCGTGACTTCATCTAGCTACCGGAGCAGCGTCCTAATCCATATACCTTCCTCGGTGCCGAATGCCTTCTAAACCTCTCGCCCCTTGCCCCCGTCGTCCTTATGGCTATTCTCCCTATCCTCTTCTACCTCGCCCTCGCTCTGGCTCTCACCCCCACCGTCACTAGTCAGTCTCGACGCTTCACATTGATCACAAAGCTCCGCCCCGACTATATCATTACACCTTTCGCCCGCAACCCCATCCATAAACGCCGCGATAACGGCCCTTCGACACCCTAGAGTCAATATAAACGCATCTATCTATGCTTAATTAATATCATCCACGAAGCTGCGATATCGATCCTCCCGCTGCGGCCACCTATTATACATAATAATCGACTTAACCACTTTCCCTGCCCGCCGCCCTCCTCGACCCGTCTGCTACACAAAGTCCACTAAGCTATACGGCTATTCTATATAGACCACTACAATAATCCCTTCGATATCAATCCCCATCCCCAAACCAGTCATTGCCACAATCCACCGGCTTATCTAACCCTCGATCTACGCCATCCGCGCCTTATAGCGGTCCTTTTCATCCATACCGCTATAATAAAACCCACAGCCAATCTCCTCAGCCATAGCTTCGCACTACCCCTTTAACCAGCAATATATCACCCCCTTCTAACTACCAGTCATCTATTCGTCGAGCTCCTATATAATATTAACGGTATACTTTTCAATAGCCCCGCGCCCGGGCTTAACTTAATCAACCCGATACCGATAATTCAACTTCGTCATCCGATCCCATACTATCACTGCGGATTAAGCTAGTATCTCCCTGCGGAACCACTCCTCGAGCATAACCAGAAGCATTATAATTAGCAATACTATCAGGTAGCCATATTGGTATAAGCTCTATAGCTTACCTAGCTTAGCGCGATACCCAATATCTATAATAACTATATAATACTCATCGACGAATATTCGCTATAGTAAGCCTACATATAGTAACCCATCTACATATCCTAAAAATTTAGCACTAGAAACGATATCTACGCTAACGACTATTAGCCGTGCCGCCCGCGGTATACCCTCTCGCCCGGCATATAGCGACGACCTAAACCGGATATAATCGACGCCTATGGCCATTACTCGCGTAACTAAGTTATCCATAAGCGCTATAAATAGCACCACTACGATACTCATCCCTATCTCCCGCATTACTGCCGGTAGCATAAATAATATGCTCTTTCTAGCCCCCGTCGGTAGCACGTTAATCGCTATCTAACCTATCTTTAACGATATAATTAATCACATACTCTCGGCTTACTTATCGGACCGCCAAGTCGCCTCCGGTCCCAATAGCGTTCGCAACCCATCGGCCATATCCTCCTCTACGTCTCGTCCCGCTTTATTAGTCTTTGCCCACTTACGCCTAGTCATCTAAGCCGAGCCGTTAGTACCCTATTGCCCCTCTGCTTAATACTTGCCCTTACGCTTACCCTTACGCTTTGGCCCCTTCTCTTCTACACTCTCCCCCTCTAAAAACTAATGCCATAGCTTACTAATCTCCTTAAACATTACAATCATTTCCGGCTATAGCTTCCCGGGGAAGCCAATATATACGGCATAATGCTGCCTCGCGATCTATATCCTATGCGTTGACTATAAATCCCAAATAATATTCTAGCTTCCTCCATAGTCAACCGGCTCGCCTATCGTCGGATTAATATCGATATTATCATCCTCGTCCTTATCCTCTATTCAGCTCTTAAGCTACTTCGCGATTAGCCCTCGGATTCATCGTCCTATCTCGATCGCGATCGGCCGGTATCGTCCCACCCCGATTCTCGCCCCCGTGCCTACTTATATCACTCGCGCCAGCTATCTGCTAAGCCGGTCGATATCCCACACCCGCGAGCTACTATCTCTCCATATAAATTCCAGCTGCTCTCCGCGCGGCTCGGCTAGCTTATACTTCCGCCGTAGCACCCATTCAGCCGGTATTAACCACGTTATATATCTAACTATTATACGCCCAATTAGCTCGGGGATAAACTATACTACCTTGCGGGCATTATCGCGGATCGCCTTCATCTTATCTCGGTCTATAACAATCATAACCTACCCGTCTATCACGAAGATGTTCCGTATGAGTTGCTATGAGTCGCAGTGCCGCAGTATTATCACCTCTAGACCCCGACCCAGGAGTCCGCCCTATATATGCACGAGCACTATAAGTACCTCACGAAGTAGTCGCAAGTCTCGAAGCTACTTCTTAACTCCACGTCGCTTCTAATAGTTTCGTGCTAAGTCCTAAATCAACGGTTCCATCAGCCTTATCGCCTTAGCCGGCCCGGGTTCTAGCTAATTATTCTTCGGGTTAGTCGCAAACGACTGGCCTGCCCCTAGCCGTACTATGCTATCAGTAATCCTGCCTATGTTGATCTTTTGGCTAACCTTCTCCTACGTCCCTCCAAATAGTTAACCCAGTAACTTCTGCGCTTTAATGACCTGACCACGGAGCGTACGAGTGAAATCATCGACTATGATCCGCTCGCCGTTATAGAATAACGCCTCTCCGTTCTCGGCCTATCATATCGACGGCTACCCGCCTATTTTCTTGCGCTAGCCTTTCCTATATACTATCCACCTAATAATAATACTAACGACGGTGTGAGTGCTAACATATATCTATGTAGCATGTTAATCCCGAAATATAAGTATTGCCTCTGCCCTGAGCTTATCTTAATCCCGGGGCTAGTTCTCAAATATCGCCTCTAAAAAAAATAGCCGAGCCCACCACAACACGGCTGCCAGTATGCCGGTATATAAGTGCAGCTCTATATAACCAAGCGGGCATAGTCAGATGCCTAGTACTACATAAAAGCATAGCAGCGGGTTTATATATATATTGCCTCCGATATAAGCTTTAATCGAAGTAATAATAAATAAATAAATAGCCCTATCGAGCGCTCTATGCTACTAAGCGGTTATACCCTCGTTATCCATTGCCTCGTCGTCGTCGTCGTCGTTATTATTACTTTTATCCTCCCTATCTCTACTACTATAAAAGCCGCTATTATGACTACTAGGAAATCCATCGCCCTCGAGCTCATCTACTATATTACATAGCAAGCTCCACTGGTTATCCATAAAGCGAATAGCCCACCGCTTAAATGCCTCTTTACGTCCGATGCGATATACTCGCTAGTAAAAGCTCAAGTACTAATAACTAACAGACCGATACTTACTCATCGATGCCTCTTTGCCTTTTCGTCTAAATAGCATTCTACTCGGACTTATTGCCATTATACTAGCGAGCTATTGAAGCATCTCTATCGGCACGCTATTAAGTCGCTAGCAACAGCAGTCGACCTCGCGATCGAAGCTTTGCCCGAGCCACTGCAATAATTGTCATTCCCGGACTACTTACTCGTCTTCTGGCCAGACTCGCCTAGCTATTACCGCCTTTGCCCTTATCCACTCGGCTACTTCAGAAATATTAAGCAAATCCTAGGAGTCAAAGTGCCTTACCTAGCCTAGTCTCTTCACCTATGCCGAATCCCGGTCTATATCCTCTTCTAAGTCGCCCTTTTAGAGCCATATAGTATCTTTTACTTTTAGCTCGGCCTAGCTATCGGCAATGATCTTTTCTATAGCGCTATCTCTCATTATGCCGGTACTATCTAATACATTATTAATATCATTATAGTCTCGAACGATCTAGTACCGCGCATACTTTCTACGCATCTAAGTTTACAATCGAACTTTAGTCTATCGATTCTCTGCGGCCTTATGTCTTATTTCTCTCTAGTAACAGGTAATATTATCCCATGCCGTTATGAGATACCTATATGCGGCGTAGCTATAACCGTATAGTACATCGAGTAGTTTAACTACCGCGCTACCGTTAGCCGGGAGTTAACTAAGTTTCGGATCGGCTAAATCTATAGTACTATAGTAGTCCTTAATGTCCTTTAGCGTCTATCTTATTATTTAATGCTCGTGCCGGAAATGCGACTCGATACCAGCACCGGGCCGAACTACTGCTCTATAATCATAGCAGATAAGCATCCGGTGCTCCTTATTAAGTTAGGTAATATCGTCTATGCTCTACTATAATGCCTTCAGCTAATAACCAAAGCTTTTAATAGAACGAGTTAAAAATACCGTTATGCAGTCCTTTTTGACTACGAACCCCTTTCCTCTATAACCTTAACCCCAACTGGCTGCTAGCTAACCCTAACCCTGGTGTTGGGAAATTTTGGACCAATCAGCGACTCGATCTAACTCCAAGCGATATTACTCCAAAGCACAGACAGCAAAACACGATTTGTATGGGCGATTTTACTTAAATCGCCGGAGAATAAGACCTAGGCAATTCGCAAACAAGATATAGCCGGTGGCCCGGATTTTCTACGAGCGCAAGGCGACGTGTATGACCGCATACTTCGAACATTCTTTAACTATCAATGCCACTGTAAGTTAGTTGACTCGACTCTCTTAAGTGCAGAGGTGTCTTAATATTATGCCTAAACTAGGCCCGAACTCACGCGAACTCACTGAACCTAAGCACACCCACACTCTTTAGGAGCGAATCGAACGTCTTAGTCACTCCCTTCCTTCCTTGCCGGCGGTATTCGCGGAGCATGAGAAGGCATATGATCCCCGCGCCTCCTTTCCTCACTAGCAGCGCTTCCTCTCCAACTAGCCTGCCGAACCGCTCTCTTTCCGCAAGACATAGGCATCCCTACCCTAGAACTCGGTGACCATCGCGCGACAGTGGGACGTCGATAGCGTCTAGTTCGGAGCAAAGAGTCTATCCGCCATTCGAGATCCTAGCCGGTTTTAGCTTTTCTTTTTCCCACCGCACAAGAGTAATATCTCCACCAACCAAATCATATAACCTCACGGGCTAGACCTGGCATATACGCGGCATACTCGCATCGGGTCTTTTATGACCATAGGCGTTTACTTCTCCGGTTTTATCTTCTTCCCTCATGCATCCCATTCATAGACGTAGGCTACCGCAAATAGTCTATCTCTCGCACGGTTTAGAGATCTCTACGACGAGATTATCCTCCTAGCCGTCTACGAAATAGTCCCTTATTACGCCCGGTAAGAAATCCCTAGCTCATATAACCTTATCTACGTAAAGTCTCGTACATACTAAGAAAAGCCGGGTGCTAGCTAATAGAGCGCTAAAGATAAGAGCCGAGCCTTCTGATTAGCATATAATATTCCCGCCAGTGCTCTTCTGCGCTTCTAGGCGTTAATCGTAGAGAGAGCGAACCTTTATCGGGTCCGAACACGCCACGGGGAAAAGGTTACCTACTTCTAGAACCCTCGCCTGCTTTTCCAGTCGCATGACCTAAAGAACATATTCGCGCGACCGAGCCTTAATGAAAGTTTATCCCTCTTTCGAGATACAATCCTAGCTAGCCTCGACCCAGATCAGCTCGATATGCACTCCTGCTGGCTTGATGTAGGGATGCGGGACCATGTTATCAGATCGCCATCATCGTCGTCGCCGTCGCCGGATGCCCAGGGCAGCGCCGAACCTTAGACGCTACTCTGGAAACGTGACTACTGCCGCCATCTTCACAAGAGCCTCCAAGATCTGGTCCCAGAAGCCCCTCTTAACGCCAAACACTACCGCTCTGTCCTACTATACCAATGTTGACCCAAATCGCGCCGCATTATTCAATTTTTGTCCGTGCTAACCCTAACCACTATATAATTCCCCGGTATTTTCCCGAAAAACCACCCCCAGATTCTACAATTTTTATCTATATATATTAACATAGTAACCAGGTTCAATAAAAACAACCTATTATTTATCTATTTTCTATCCATACACGTATTCCTTTTATTACTTTATTACTTCTACTTCCTATTCCAATTATCCACTCTATACTATTATCTCCTTCCTACCCTTTAGTCTTCCGCTTAATATTAAAAAGAAAAGAAATAAAAGAAAAATATCAAAAAGTAATAGCAGTAAAAGCAATAGCTAATATCATAGACCTAATACCTATTGCCTCTACTAAGTTTCTCGAGTCACTTTCTTTATAGGTCCATCCCGAGTCGCGACTATTAATCTATTTTAATAAGAAATATAGATACGCTATTTCCCCCATTAGGTCTAACCCTACTAATTATTTATGTAATAAATATAATATCCCCCTACCTCGGCGGAAAGGTCTCTCTAAGGTATTAGCTAAACTAAAGCTAAAAAGTTCAAGTAGAGCTACGCCTCTTCTTAACGGCTCGCCTAAAGAGCAAAGGCTCCGGTCTTACGATGGATTTTCCTGTCTGCATTGCAGCTATCGCACCATCAACCTCACTCTCATTATGCAACATGTTGGATTGACCCTCGTGTGGCGGCATAAACCTCTGATACAAAGATATCCTAGCCTTAGTCAGATGACATAAAACCCCGGGAGCCCATAGGCTCGCGGTACCTGCGAATTTAAAATTTCGCGGGTACCGCGAAAATAACTAAGTACCATTGCCGTAGCGATTTTTAACTACTAACCTAGCGGCCTATGCTATGACCGCGGTTATATTCTTCTTTCTTCGGTTATCTTTCTATGCTATAACTTAGATATTTCTAATATCGCGTATAGAGAATATGAGTTTTCCTAAAGATTATTTCCCTCTAGAATAGAGCTATAAGTTACGAGATACCCTTTTTAAGTCTATTAATATATAGGCAGCTATAAGGGGCTATGCCTTTATTACTAGGAAGTCTATTAGAGGGAAGAATAATAAGTAAATAATTATATATATTTATAATTAATCTTATTATCCTCTTAGTATATCGATAAAGCGCTAATAGAAGATAGCTACTTAAGGAACTAGCTATAAGTTCTTATTATTAGCTAAAGAATCCCTAGATAAAAGTATATAAATTATTTAATATCGCCCGGATAAGCGATTCTCTAAGTATAACTATATATTAAGCTAGTATCCCTCTGCCTACTTAGTATATTATAAGCTAGGAGAAGAAGTTATAGTAGATCTATTATACTTATCTTATATCGGTATAGCTCTTAGAGATATCCGAATATATATATAATAGAATTATAATTCCTTAGTAACCTAGTAGAATATTTATAATAGGATTATAGCTACTAAGAGAGAAATATATAAAGGGTGAAGCTCTATTTATATGCTCGCTAGTTAGCTCGATAAAGAAGGCTTTTAGAGTTAAATATAATTCGATAAAAATAACTAGGTTATTACTATCTTATTTACTTATCTAGATTCCTTAGCGTATCTTTAGGCCTACCTAGATATACTCCTATTAGATTATATATATAAGATAAATAAGCATAATATACTACTACTCGATATAATTAGAGTTAATACTTATTAGCGATCTTTCTATATAATATTTATATTCCTTAGTAGGGAGACTAAAGATAATTTTCTTTAGGTATTAGATTAATTAAGGTTACTATATGAATATTATAGCGCTAAATTACCCTTTATTATTCTAATAGACCGCTACGTCGCTTATATAAATACTATTAAGATCTCTTTCCCTATATCTTGCTTATTACTCTGCCGCTAGTATATAAATAAGGCAATCCTTTATTATTACTGGCTAGCTTTTATCTACTAAGATTAACTAGGCTTTATTAACCTAGTAATAAATAATACTATAGAGACTAATAATTAATCTAAATTCTATTAGTTTTAATATTTAATTATAGGTATATTAAATAAAGAAGAGTTTAAGTACTAAGTTTTATAATTTAAGAAGAAATACCTATTAGATTACCTCGAGTAAATTAAGTATATCTAGACTTTCTAGCTTAAATAATATAAAAAGAAGCTTATTAAGGTATAGGTTAATTAATATACTTATTTCGGTAATATAGCTATATCCTAAGTCAAGGGCATATATATATTAATAAAATCTTATCTTAGAAAGTCTATATTAGATCTCTTTAAAGCTTAGAGGGCAATAAAGTATATATTACTTAACTAATTATTAGAGTTAAGATTAAATTAAGCCTAATAGTAGATTTAAGTCCTTATTAAACTTTCGGGGCTATTATATACTATAGTATATAGCTAGGTATTATATAAAGCCCTAAGAAAGGTAGAGGAATAATAGAAGTTACTAAGTAAGAAAAATCCTCTATTATTATTAATTTATATAGGGTCTTTTATTAGATCTTATAGACTACCTTGCCTCTATATTCTAAAATCCTTATAAGAGTAAAGCTAAGTCCTTTTACTTAAATACTTTTATTAGTATTAGCGCCTATAGCGTAAGGGAACTCTATAATTATTTTTAAAGCCTTATTAATAAATTAAGCTAATATTTATATATTTTATTATCCCTAAATAGAATACCTAAAGAAAACCTAATATATTTAAGAGCATTAAGATAGCGCGCAAGGCGCCGCCTATATATAATAAATACTATATAGTTAGTTATATTAGGATGGTAAGGGCCTACCTAATAAGGTTTAAGGAGTTACTTTAATAATAAGCTCTAGCCCTAGGACTTTCGCAATTAATTAAAGTATTAGTTACTAAACCCGAGCTACCTTAAATCTAATTATTAGTAGATATATCCGAGGAAGAGTTAGTATTAGCGCCGGAAGATAGTTTATTAGCTATAGTCCTTAGCGATTAGCCAGAGACTATAATTAGGGCTTTATAAAACTTAATCGGCGGCGCCTCTTAGCGGCTAGGATCCCCTATTTATAAATTATCTCCTTTACCTAGCCTATTATTACTATCGTCACCGAGGTATAATTCGCTATAGGCTATATATAGATAATATATCACCGCAAAGAGCGCATAAGACGCAGCGTAGCCGGCTAATAATATTAAGATAAACTAATAATATCGCAGGGTAATAAGGCTCCTACTTAGGTATAATAAATAAAGCTATAAGTAGTACCTAGACTATAAATAAATATCTAAGCGCTATATAATATTAGTAGGGTTAAGAGAATAGATAAAAGAAGAGATAATAATATATCTAGATTAGACTAAGGCTAAGGATAAGTAAATTAAATCCTAGGTCGCTAAAGAGATAGGAGATAATCCTTTCGCTAATAAAAGAAGGGGCATTAAAGATATTTAGAGGAAAATAAAAATAGATAATAGGGAATAAGAAGCTTTATGCTTAGTTAGCTATAGGATAGAAGATTATATTATTATTAGAAGTTATAGGTATTAGATAATTAATTAAGCAATAAAGCCCTTAAATATTCTATAGCTATTATATTTATATATAATTTAGGTGGCTCTTATATAAATTAAGTAAATTAAACCTTCTTATCTTAATAATTATAGCGAAAGGTAGCTATTAGCTTTATTAAATATATAAGTAGTGAGCTTTATTTTATCTCGCGGAGATAGTATTAATAGCCTATTTTGTATTATTAGTTTTATAAATAGCACTGTGCTTAGTTATTTTCGCGGTACCCGCGAAATTTTAAATTCGCGGGTACTGCGAGCCTATGGGCTCCCTAAAACCCCTCTCGAGAAAAGAGGGGGCCGGAGGGATCCTTAATTAAGAACATGATTATCTTTTAGCTCGATATCGTATTGATCCCTATCACTCTGATCGAATGTGCGGGACGCGATCCAATACTATTATAATGACCCAAAATGGCTAGACCGATAACGAGACCGGTCTCGAGTAGCTTAAGCACTTTGACTGATATATAGCTAAGCGATTAAATAGTCGCTATCGCCTCTTAATCCTTGATAGCTATGAAAGTCACTAGTCTATCGAATTTAAGAGATATTATAAGAAAAAGAAGATTATCCGGCTTTATATACCGCCTTATTCCTCTTATCTACTCTAGCCCCTTAACGTCGGGTATTTTAATATATTAAAGCGAGCTTATAATTATGACGATCGTGGTTAGGTCTAAGGGATAAACCGGTTATACTGGGTTTATATTAGCACTAGATTATTAGCATTATCTTTAAATAGGGGTATTATAATATTATATCTAGTAATATACTTAAAGTATTAAATATAACTAAGTTATATTAATAGCTATAGTAGCTAATATATAAGAAAATATAATAAATATAGTCTATATACTTAATACCTTATTAGATCATAAGGATTACTTTATAATCTTAGTGATCTATAGATTATTAGGATTACTAAGTAAGTTAGGTAATCTATTATTAATTAGCCTAATTCCTTCTAGCCTTATATTATATAACTTAGCTATTAGCTAGGTTAGATTAGGTTATAATATAAGGTCCCCTCTCCGCTAATCTTATCCTTAAGGCTATATTTATAGCTTATCCCTAGTAAGTAATTAACTTAATTCCTTAAATTTTCTTATTAATAGGATATTAAGTTATATCTCGAAATCTAAGAAATCTATATAGCGCTCCCTCCTAGCTTTTTATTTTAATACTAAGGGATTTAATACTATACCTTATTTTATTTACTTCTAAGCGAGGAAAATATATTAGATAATAGCGGGTTCTAGCTATTATTAGGAGTATATTTATTAGGGTTATTCTTATAATAATATTAATATATTATCCTTTCGTGAGTTATCTTATTAATAGCGACCGTATGCTTTAGCTAATATCCTTCCTTAGTTTCTAAGAACTTAGATACTTAGTATAAGGTAGACGCAGATATTAAAAAAGTAGAAAATAAATTATAGGAGACTTTAGCTTATCTAGCCTATCTTTAATAATAATATTATTTACTTTATAAGCGGGGTTTATAGCTCTTTTCTTAGGGAATATAAGAGTTAGATAAGGAGGATAAGGTCTATTCTTAGGAGGAAGTACTTATGGCCGAGTAATAGGCAGTGGGCGAGCTATAAGCGGGGGGCGCTTTTAGGGTTATTAATTAATCTGCCTTAGACCTAGGCGATTTTAGTTCTATTATTACTAATAAAAATCCTTTAGGAGGTATTATAAATTAATAAGGTATTTTAGTAGTTCTTATATATTTTTAGAGTTAAGGTAATCTTTTTATTTAATAAAATATATTATCTTTTTATTAATCTTATTTATATCGAGGATAACTTTTATAATATATTCTTTTAGTCTATTAATTTCTATATTATATTTATTACTTATTTTTACCTAAATAATATCTTATATTAATTTAAGTAATAAGATATAAAAGATTAAATAAAGCTTAACCTTTAATAATAAGTCTAATTTATAGTTATATTATAAGATTTTCTATTTAATTTTATATAATCTAATATATTTATAATTAAGTTTTTTATTTTATTCTTTTATTTTAATATTTTTTATTATAAGGTAGATAATATCTCCCTCTAAGAAGATTAATCCCTTAATCTTTTTCTTATTAATATAAGCTAATATTTTATTTCTAATATATTTAAGTTTTATTCTTATTTCTTTATATAAATTATATAATTAGTCGCTAATAAGGATTACTTTAGGGTTAATAATAATATCTTATATCTATTAGTAGGTATCTAGAGTAAATCTAAAGTTAGTATATATTAGTATAATCTTCGTGTTTTTATTAGTAGCTATATTATAGGCTAGCTAAGTAGTTAGTAGCTTTTTAACCTAGTTAGTTTATTTATAGTTAATATAGTATTAGAGGTATTATTCTAATATCTAATTTATGCGTTTAGTTTATCTATCTATCTCCTTATAATATATAGTAGAGAGTTTATAGTTAATCCCTAAGTATCCTATAAGGCTTTATTAGAATTTTAAAATAAATAATAGTCCTCTATCTATAATAATTTTAAGCGGGATATTATATATCTTAGTAATATAAAAATAGAATAAATAGGCGAATTCTTTAGTTATTATTAATTCTTTATAAGGTATAAAATAAGAGAATTTTATAAGTCTATTTATAATAATAAGAATATTATTATAGAAGTTATTAATAGCTAATTCTTCTAATAGGGGTAATTTTATAATAAAGTCTATTATAATAGCTTCCTATAGTAACTAGGGTATTAATAATAGTTATAGTTTATTATATAGCTTATAGTATTATGCCTTAGTTTTTACGCAAAGGTTATATTAATTAATAATTATTAAAATAATTTTCTTTATATTAGGAAATATATATATCGTCTTAACTCTTTCTAAGGTTTTATTAATTCCTTAATATCTATATAATTAATAGCTATAGATCTCTCGTATGAGGTCTTATTATAGTTTATCTAGGACTTATTGCTTATTTATTTTCTTATCGTTTAGGAGTTATTTATTATATTCTAGGATTTTAATAAGGAGTAGATTGCCTTATTCTACTATATAGGCTACGCCAATGATCTTATGGGGTATCTCTATAACCCTACTCTATTTATAGATAGTAGGTCTATTATTCCTATTATAGATCGCGCATTTCTATATTTATTATTTAACCTTTTATTCGAATTAATAGTTATTATAGATTTAGTTTATTTATTTAAATATTAGTCGGTAATTTCTATTATAAGGAAACTAATTATAATAATACTTAAAGATTAATTTAAATACTTTATTAGGGATAATAATTATTCCCTTAAATATTATAATTCTATCTTATCTATAGTTAAATCCTCGTATATAGTCTATAAAGTTAATAACTTATTCTTTAAGGTTCTAAATAAATTAGAGGTATTCTTATAGGGGTATAAGCCTATTATCTTATCTAATACTAATATTAGTTTTCTATTAGAGGTATCCTTTAGGGGTATATTAGAGGAGTTATCTTTTTATTTTAATTTTCTTATTATCCAAGTCGGGTTATTAGCTAATTATATTAGCTCTTCTATTCTCTTTTCTTTATATATAGATTATAATATAATTAAATTCCGAGAGGTATTTAGCGTAATAGAGTTATTATCCGCTAAGTTATTATATAGTCGCAAAGTATATAATATTCTTATAATCGGTATATACCTTAATTTAATATAGGCTTCTAAGTAAGTAATACTAAAATTCTTTAAAGGTATTAATAATTATAAGGAATTCTTTATTATAGATAAGGTAATTAAGCTCTACTTTATATAACTTATAAAAATAGAATATAATTAAGTATAATTATCTTTTATTATCTTATTATTTAATCTAAGCGCCTAGGGCGAAATCTAAGGTATTTATTTTAAGTTTAATTAATTAAGATAAATTAAATATCTTAAGTATTAATTCGCTTAGGATAAATTCTTTAATTTTATTAAAAGTATTCTTAGTTTTATCCCTAAATATAAAGGTTTTATTTTTTTTTATAAGTTCTATTAATAATATAGCTATCTTCTTAAATACTTTAAGGAACTTATAGTAGTAATTAGTAAATCTAAGGAAGGCTTATATTTCTTTAATATTAGTTAGTTTTTTCTAATCTCTAATTACTAAGATCTTCTTAGGGTCTATATATATTTTATTATAAGAGATAATATATCCGAGGAATTTTATTTTTAAGGCATAGAATTTACTTTTCTTAGGTTCTATTAATGACTTAGTATTTTATAATATCTATAATACCTTATAGATATATTTTATATATTTTTCTTTTATTTTAGAGAAAATAAGGATATTATCTAGGTAATATATAATAAATATATTTAGATATTCTTATAATATATTATTAATTATTTATTAGAATATAATAAGTATATTAATAAGTCTAAAAGGCATAATAAGGTACTTAAATAGTCTATACTTAGTATAAAAAGCGGTTTTTTATTTATATCTTTCTTTAATTTAAATAAGGTTATAGGCTTCTTTAAGGTTAAGTATTATAAAATATTTTATTTTAAAAAGTTAATCCTTTAATTTATTAATAAGAGGTAATAATATATAATCCTTAATTATAATAATATTAAGCATTCTAAAATTAATATAAAGTTAGAGCTTATTATTTTTTTTTAGAATAAATATAATAAAATATCTAATAAATAACTTATTTTCCTTAATATATCCTTTCCGTATTATATCTTTAATATATTCCTTTAATATTAGAAATTATACTTTATTAAATAAATAAAGTTTATTAAAGCTAAGTTACTTCCTATTAATAAATTTAATTTCTAGGTTATAGGCTATATATTCTAATAGGCCTATTTTGAGTTCTTCCGCGAGGAGTTATTTATAGATATAATACTTCTATAATATATTTTTAAGTTATTTTTCTTCTAGGCTATCCCTTTTAGGTTTCTTAAGGTCTTTTTTAAATATATAGAACTATTATATAATATATGCGATTATTTATTATTATTATTATTTCTATTTATTATAATATTTATATTTTATTCCTATAAGTAGAAAGGTATCTTATATTTATTTTTACTTAATTTCTTTATTATAAATAAAAGTTTAAGATTTCTAATTTAAGTTATTATTTAATATAAAGAATATCTTAGTATTATAAAACAATATCTAGCTAATTCTCTAGTTAAAATATAGGTTAAAGTATTATAACTATAGGTACCTAAGCATAAGATTATAGCTCTAATTTAATATAATATTAAATAAAATTCCTTAATTCTTTCTTTTAATAAAAACCTTAAGGTAATTAATCTTATAATTAATAACTTTATTATTATAATTAAAAGGTATTCCTTTAAGGTTATATATTATATAGGACTTATATTTATGCCTCTATAGTAGCTTAAGCCTATTCGCTACTATTAGGTTAAAGTAATTCTACTTAGCTCTATTATCTATTAAAGTATTTAATTATTCTCCCTTAACTTATACTTTTAATTCTAGGTATTATTACTTCTATCCTCTATTTATAGAGTAAAAGGCCTTCCGGGGTAATATTTCCCTATATTTATCTATCTATTGCCTTATATTAGACGGGGTATCTAATTTTTTAATATCATATAGGCTATATAATTATATTTATACTTATTATTAGCATATACTTTATAATTATAGTTATTAATCTAGCTATATAGATATTCTTAATAATTTTATTCTTTTTAAGCTCTTAGGTCTTCTTATTTTTATTAAATAATCTATTCTTATTATTTTCTAATTTTATAATCTATCCTCTTTTATTCTTAGATAATATAGTAGAGTTTATCGCTATATTAGGCATAGGTAATACTAATAAAGTTATATTAATAAAAGATCTAATATCCTTTTATTTTATATTATAGGTAGGGTCTATTATTAAGTTAATATAATAAGGCGATAAGGAAATAGTCTTACTTTTATTTCTTTCCTTAATGCTTTTTATATTAATAATATTAATATAATATCTAAGAGATACTAGGATATTCTAAGTATATTAAGTAGGTTTAGATATTATCCTTATTATTAAATATTACTTTAAGGTATTAAGGGTTTTTAATTAATTCTTAGTAATAAGCCTTAATATAGATTTCTTATTTATTAGCTATATCTATATATTCCTATATAGTATATATATATCTTTCCTATATATTATTTTAGTATTAGTTACCTTCTTCGTCGTATAGTTATAAATAGGGGTCTTCTTTCTATAATTCTTTAATATTCTTCTTTTTTTCTTTCCTCTTTCCTAAGTATTTCTTCTTATATTCTTTTTAGGAGTTCTTAATATTATTTATAATTTATGCCTAGGTGAAGCTATTATTTCCTTTTTTCGCGATTTAGTCTAATCGTTATAATAGTTTATTATATTAATTTATTTTCTCTTATTTATAGATTTTATTATATTCTTATAATACCTTAACCTAATAT
>NW_003315719.1:0-17982 GCF_000151355.1 Fusarium vanettenii 77-13-4 | reverse complement strand
TTATTTATTTTTAGGATAAAATAAATATTAGCTATATTAACCCCTTTATTCTATCTATAGATTCTATATTAATAGGTTTTATAAGTAAAATAAGGCTTATTATTAGGTCCCTATAGTTATATAGGAAAATAATTATATTTCTATTTACTCTAGATATATATACTATAATAATAATCCTTATAGGAGATTTATAAGGTTTCTTTATATTAGGGGTATATTAATTAGGTATATTTATTATCTCTTATATTATAATTTAGTCCTTATTATAAGTTTATAGCTATTTCCTTATGATATATTTAAATAGGGATATCTCTTATATCTAAGTTATTTCTTTCTTCTTATTCTATTAATTTAGAAATTCTTAATTCCCCTTAAGTAATTCTAAGGATTTATTTTTATTATTTCTTAATTTTATAATTATTCTATTTATACTTATATATTACCTTATATAAGTCTTTATTATATTATACTCCTATAATACTAATAGAATTATATTAATAAGAGACTTAATATCCCTCTATTTTATATTATAGGTATAATTTATTATTAGGCTAATATAATATAGAGATTAAGAAATAATCTTATTCTTATTTCTCCTCTTTATGCTCTTTATACTAATAGTATTAATATAATATCTATAAAATACTAAGGTATTTTTTATATATTAGGTAGGTTTATATATTATCTTGTATATTAAATAATACTTCTAGGTATTATAGGTTTTTAATTATTATTTAATAGTATATATAGATATAGATATTTTATATATTAGTAGTATTTATATATTCCCTTATAGTCTAAATATATTATTCTTATAATATATTTTAATATTAATTTCCTTATTTATTATAAAGTTATAGGTAATATTTTTCCTTTTATAGATTATTATCTATCTTAGGGTTTTATTAGTTATAGATCTAGGCTATTATTAGTCATTATTAGGCTTTAGCTTTAGCGCCATAATTAAAATCTTTATTATATCACTTAATTTATTTTATTATTATAATAATCTTAGTATTAAGGTCCTTATTAGGTTTACTAATTAATTTAAGTAATAGTTTTTATCTTAACCTATCTATAAGATAGAATTATTCTATCTTTAAAGGTTTTATTATAATATAATATAGCTTTAGCTAAGAGTAATTATTATCCCTAAATTATTCCTTAGTAAGGTATACCTAGCTATAGGGTATAATAACTTCTCTTAGCTCTAGACCGGTATTATTATACTTAGTCTAAGCTATGCTAAGTATTTTAGTTATCCGGAGAGCTATCTATAGTCTATTATTAGCTTATATAAACCTTATTTACTTTTTGCCTTTAGGGAGCTATTATTACTATAGCTAATAATAGCCTTTCTTAATATTATATTACTTCTTATAATAAATCTTCTTAATATAATTTATCTTATAGTAATATTAATATTTAAGTCTATAATAATCATGTTTTTTTTATTAAGTTACTCTAAGTTTTATAGGTCTTATATAGGTTTTATAGGATATATTATTTTATTAGTATTACCCTTAGTTAATATTAAATTAAGATTTCTAATAATTTTCTTTATTATTATAGGGGTTTTAGAATTTCTTTTAAGAGAATTATTAGTTATTAATCTTAATTACTTAGCTAATATAATTAATAAGGTTATTAGGTTAATCTTCTTTATAGAATTTAGCTTATATTTTCTTCTTAAGTCTATTAAAAAAAAAGATATTAGGGGTTCTTAGTTTTAATTAAGCTTTAAGATAAACTAAAAATACTTAATATTATATTCTAATACAAAGTAAGTTTATTAAAGTGCCTTAATTTCTCTTTTTACCTAGGCTTTTTTATTTATTATTTTAAAAGCTTATTAGAGTATAGCTTTAAAGGCTTTAAAGCTAGAATAGAGGTTTATAGTCTATAGCGAGTATTTATTAAGTAATTTAATAAGGTATTCCTTTATAATAGGTTTAAATTAGGTTATAATATACTTAGTAAGATACCTTATAATATATTAAACCTTATTAGATATTATAATAAATTATATAAGGTAATAGAATATAAACGCGTATAATTATATAAGGAATATTAATAACTTATATATAATATTATTAAACTTCTCTAATTATTTTAGCTTTAAGATTTCTCTAATATCTTTATCCTTTATAATAGTAATTACTATATTATTAATATTCTAGATATTCTTATAATATTATTAGTTTTAAATTTACTAAGTAGTAGCTATACGATTAATAAGTCCTCTAAGTTTTTTTATTTTAATAATTATAATAATAACTTAGGCATAAAATTACTTAATTTCTTTATTATTATTATTTATTTCCTTATTACTATTAGGGTTAGCTTAAGCTAATATAATAAGGGTAAGTAAATAATTAATAAGTAAAACCTATTAGTAGTTATTACTAAGAGTAGCTTAAGTAGCTATTATATTTAATATTATTTAAGGTAATATAAGTAATCCTCTAAATAAGAGCTATTAATATATAATAATTATAGGATTCCTAAGGGATAAATTAGTTATATTAATTTATATTAATAAAGGAGAATATTATATAACCTTAAAGGGTAATATAATATTATATCTAGTAATATATTTAAGGGTATTAAATATAATTAAATTATATTAATAGCTAAGGTAATTATTATATAAGAAAATATAATAAATATATTTTATATACTTATAGTTAATCTTTAGACCGATATTCTTTAGGTTTAGTCTAGGGTAAGACTAATATTTTTATTATTTAGTCCTTAGACCGATGCGGGCGATATTTGGTCCCTTCGGTCCCTTGCTTAATTAGAGTATTTCTATTATATTTCCCCGCCTGGCTTATATCATGGCCGTGACAAGCGGGGTAAGTGCGTAGATAACCTTTTTCTCGACGGCGAAACGATAGCTGGGAAAGATAATTCTAACCGGGGTGGAATTAGTGCTAGGAAGGCGCTCTCGCTAGGGAAAATTTTAGCGACGATGCCTTTAATTTATATAATAGATTATTTGTAGAGACTAGCGTGTTCGCTGCGATGTCAAGTGCATTGCGCAGCAGAATGCTAAGTGAGCTAACCTACCCTATATATAGCGAATAGAGGCTACCGTATATCTTACCTATTTGTTATGGCGGGGCTGGTACCTAATAACTCTGTGCCTGTTTCCCTTGAAAGATAATAGGCGCCTTACTTAAGCTATGAATATTCGGGTTGTAACCCTGTAAGATATCGATTTAAAGTTAAAAAAAAAAAATATTGTGTTGCCGTTGAATATATATGTAGAAAGTAAGTAATTCTGGGCTTTGACCCGGGCGATGGGTTGCGTTGCTGAGGTACCTGATTTACCGAACTAATCGCAGCAATCTGACTGTACCTGCTAATATATCTTAGCACCACGTAGGTAGGTCGCAATAGCCTGGTT
Source organism: Fusarium vanettenii 77-13-4 (assembly GCF_000151355.1). Classification (NCBI taxonomy): domain Eukaryota; kingdom Fungi; phylum Ascomycota; class Sordariomycetes; order Hypocreales; family Nectriaceae; genus Fusarium; species Fusarium vanettenii. Next base: position 14,570 of record NW_003315719.1, on the reverse strand, counting down.
ATGTGAGTTATTGATTACTGATTGATTGGTTAGGGGCTTATTGATACTGATAACGTATCAGTATCAATCAGTAATCAGTACTTGTTTGTTTGTTTGTTTGTTTGTTTTATTCATAGACTGTCCCAGCCGCCCTTGTGGCAGCTATGCAGCGTACAGACTACAATACAGGTGTTCCCACTTCTTGCTTCAGCAGGAAGCCACCTCTGTCAGGACTCTCTTGTCTGGCCGACTAGTGTCCTTACAGAACTACTTCCCCCTCTGCCCGAGTCCGGATACCTCTACTGCTAGCCTACTTATCTGTTCTGCATCTATGCACTTGTCGGGCCTCTCAGCCCTCCTTTCCTTCTGTTTACCGAATTCGCTCGTCGACTTTATGTGTTGGTGACTGTGGTCGGGACTGCTTAGAACTGCCCGAGCAGCCCCGTCCTGAGTAGCATCTTTGCTGCTTGTACTGCCATTGACGATTTACAGAGAATCTTCTTGATGTCCACGCATGGTTGCTTGCCTGCCCACATCTCCTGTCGTTCCTCTATCCAGTTCCTACATTCGAGCAGGATATGTCGTACTGTTTGTGGTCCGCGGCCGCACTGGCATTGGTCGGTCTCGGCTTTATTAATAGGACTTAGATAAGCCCGGAGGCCGATCTTGCCGGTGCGCATCTAGGTGATCACTGAGCTGACAGCTCGGTGCGTCCCCTGATATTTATCGAGTATTACTTTCCCTAGTCGTACCCCGAGCTTATATAGCTCTCTGCCGTGCTTAGCTATATTCCACGCCATCGTCCACTCGTCTTACATGGCCTGACGGACGGTGAGTTTTATGGTTACTACTAGGGTTCATAGTATATCGGGTTCAATCTATGGTCCGCAGCGTGCTCCTATGGCCGCGTCATACCTAGCAGCTTCCTTTGCTACTTGGTCTGCCGCTTCGTTGCCAGGCACGCCGATATATGCTAGGATCCAGCGGAACTATAGCTCCCACCCTTAGCTTCGGAGGTTTTCTAGCTCTTAGATAGCCTCCGCTAGGAGATACTGCCCCGACGGAGTCTTAGGGTCTATAGAGCCTAAATAGCGGCTTAGTTATCGGTGAAGATAGCGCTCTTTCCGGGAGCGCTACTAGTTGCATACACGTCACGCAGTATCTATAGTGCCAACACTATTCCCTTCAGCTCCGCCGCGTAGACTATTGAGGCTTTAGATAAGCCTATATACTCTAGGCGCTTCGCGCTGACGCCATCGATCCGGAGCTCAGGTGCAATGGCGGCGGCGCCTACGTGGCCGTTAATGCCGCTACCATCGGTGTAGATGCGTATTATTACCGGTTCCGCCGCATCGTGCTCCTCGATAGCCTCATCGGCAGATCCGGCGATTCAGACGAAAGGCGGAGTCCACCACGGTGGCACTAAGTATGGTTAGCGTTTCTCGAGGCGGCTAAGGTTTACCCTATATTTCCTTTCCAAAATGTTCGAGAGTTAGTCCAGAGGGCTCTTCACGTTGGTTCCAGCTGAGGCCATATCGCCATAGAGTGGGCTAGTCCTAATTCGCATCGCGCTCTCTAGAGCCGTTTGCTCGATCTATTGTTATGCCGGGAGCAGATGCGCTTCCATATCCACCGCTACTCCAGCCGTAGTCCGGAAAGCGCCTATTATTATCTGGGCCGCTCGTCTCTAAACCTTCTTAATAGCATTCACCATGGAGCTGCCCCTACCAGTGCGGCTACTGCCGGGAATATGCTAAGCAGAGCAGCCATAGAGCATCTGAGGTATGATCATTGCTCTGTAGACCTGTCGGAGGTTGATGAGTCTAGTACCCTACGTCGATAACGCTAGGGCCGATAGGGCTAAGAGCCGCTTTGTAGCGCCTGCTTCTACCTTCTCTCGATGGTAGTCCCAGCGGAGTCTAGTGTCCATTTGGATGCCTAGGTAACGGCAGGACGGTGACGCCTTGATCGTGGCATACGGCAGGCGTAGAGTATACGTATAGTTTAATTTCAGGTCTCTCGTGAAGTAGATAAGTTCGTACTTAGCGGGTGCGAACTAGGACCTATACTTCGCTGCCTATCTTTCCGCCTTTTGGTGGATGCCTTTGAGAGTCTTATAGTTACGTTAGGCGCTTAGGCCCACTGCCAGGATAGATACGTCGTCGATATATCTAACTGCCTCTGTGTCTTCTGTTTTATATGCCTCGATGAGGTCCGCGTTATAGAAGAGATAGAGAATTAATAAGACGGGTGATCCTTATGGAATTCCTATTTAGATAGGCGCCGAGGGCGCTATATACTCCTATAGTTTAAGTATAGTAGATCTATTACATAGGAATAAGTCTATCTAATATACTATATTCTAGTAGACCCGCTGTTTCCAGAGGTTATAGAGAAGCTATTCTCGGGATATATTATTATATGCTCTAGATATATCAAGTAATAGGAGAGAGGCTATTTTACCTTCCGCCTATACTTTATATATTCGCTAGAGTAAGAAGTATATTATATATTCTATCGAGGCGAGTTTCTAGCCTCTTATATATTAGCTAAGAAATACTTAATAAATATTAGCGAGATATACTAGCTAATTAATAATAATAGCCTCTAATACCTTCCCTAGGGTACTAAAGAGGGCAATAAGTCTATATACTTTAGGCTATATATAGTTATCTTTTCTAGGCTTATATAGGACTATTATAACTAAATCCTTAAAGTACATAGGGTAATATCCCTACTAAAGATATATATTAAAGAGTATATAGAGTATTAAGAGGAGAATATTAAGTATTTAATATAATATATTATTAATAATACTATTAATACTAGGGGCCTTATTTAGGGCTACTCTTTATATAACTCTTTCAATCTTAGGCATAGTTATATCTAGGTACTTAATTAGGGGTAGATATATATATCCTTCTACGTCTAAGAGGTCCGCTTAATATAGAGGCAGGAAGAAAGACTAGTATAATACCTTAGCCTTTTCTTCGGGCTACTAGGTAAGCTCTCCGTCTAGTTTAACTAGCGCCAGGGTGCATATTGCCGCCGTATTATGCCTATTCTTAGCCTATTTAACTAGGTTCTATAGACCCTGCTATAATAAGGAAGCCTCCTCTACTCTTTCGCGGTAAGTATCGCAGAGGAGTTTTTGAATATATCGACCTTTCTTATTGCATGCCTAGCGGTAAACCTCGTAGTCATCTTCTTGCCTTATCCGCTGCCACATTCGCCGGAGTTACTAAACTTCTATACAGATTTGTTTGCACTCCTAGTTAAACCCGGCCATAGATCGGGGAGATAGGTTAGACCACGGGGTTAATACCTCGATACTTGCCTCTAGTGCATTAACGATCGATAATACTAGTCCCTCGATGCTTTCCTTATCGTTCAATTCTATGCTATTATATAGCTACGGAAGGTATTATTTAATGGTATATCGAAGTTTTATTATATTAGTCTTCGCCTATAAGCGCTTCCTAACTATAATCGCTGGTTTCTAGTCCCAATTAATCGCTAGTGAAATTAGGAGGTAATCAGAGTCGCAATCTAGGTTCCTATCGATCCTATAGTGGATCATATAGGATACTATGACCCCCGTGGCAAAGGTTAGGTCAATTGTTATTTCCCCACCGTTCCACCAGTAGGTTAGGGTACCTAGTATTATAAGCAGCTATAGGCTAAATTCCTCTATGACTACGAGTAGGGGCTAGGCACTTGGCCTATATCCTAACCGTCGGTATTCTGCGGACCATATAGGGTGGTGGAGGTTAAAGTCGCTAAGAATAATAGTATCGCTATTTAGGTCTAATTCCCGGATGGCTTCGGCTAGTATTAAGATCGTATCTATGCCTACTTCGTTATAGATATTAAAGATATAGATAGTCTTATCGATATAGGGATTAGAGAGTTTTAATAATATAATATCCTTAGAAATATATAAAATATATTAAGTACCGGAATCGATTCATTTACTAATATAAAAGCAAACCTACGTTCCTACGTTATCGAGGTAGGTTAATTAAAAATGTATTTTTAAGGGGTAATAGGACATAATAATAACTAGGTTTCGCTAGGGTTCCTAGATAGCTAGGATATCATATTTTAGAGTCCTATTATCTTAGAATAGGCTAGCTATGACGATATCTCTTAACTTCTGAATATTATATTATAAGATTCGTAGTTCCCGGTGTTCTATTATTAATATGAGGCGGTTATAGTACTATGTGTGAGAGCTTGACTCTGAGTTATCCTAGCGTTCGGTTGATATCCTAGAGGCTCCATTGCCGGCTAAGAGGACCTAGCCTTGGGTTCTCTATGGGTCTAGCTAGGAGTAATAGCGGAGCCTCATCTTAGCTTCCCGGCGATTATCTCTAGGTTTCTATAGCTATATTTCGACCTAATTATATGCTTCCGGAGGTTTATCGTTAATATATAGTCCCTGCTATAGTAGGTATATATCTTTATGTATATAGCGATAACTAGGTTAGCATTGCGTATCGGCTAGGTATTATAAATATCTTAGTGCTAAGGGTATTTATATGCTTTATAGATCTTCCCTTGAGCCGTGTAAGTATCGATCGCTATGGAGGTTAATGGGGATATCTTAGTCCCTATTATATCGGTTTCTGCTATGTTAGGTAGCTAATTATTACCGTTTTTAATTGCTATGTTGGCTAGCTAGGCGTCTACGTCGTTTATATTAAACTCTTCTTATATTCTATTAAGGGGATATAAAGATAGCTAAGCTGACTCTATATTTACTAGCGTTATTTTATTAGTCTCTAGGGCCGGGATATCGTCCTCTACGAGGGTAATCGCGGGCGGTAGTTCTATTGCTAGTATCTATAGGTCGATAAGCGGATATTACTCTATATCCTCTTATTACGTCGCCGGTATCGCCTATTCCTTAATACTAGGTATATCGATAGGTACTAGTATTACTCTAGTTTCCGGGAATATATAAGGCTCCTAAGAGGTATATCCTACCTATCTTATTAGTGGCTCTAGGGTATTAGTTGCTTAACCTAAGGGTTCCGCTATGGGAGTATTTAGTATCGTAATGGCTTGATTACTATTAGAGTTATGTGTGTGTCGATAGGTTGCCTATTTATTATTATATTTAGGTAGTTCCTCTTTAGGGAAGACGGGCTAGTAGGTATTCTAGATCTACTTAGCTTACTTTACTTTACCTATCTCTTTCTTCCTTTCCGGGCAGGCATTGCTCTATGCTATATAGATACCTTTATAGATTATGCACTTAGGAGTAAAGCCTTTTACTCCCTTCTAGCCATAGTTCTTAGTCTCGTATAGTTCGGCGCAATAGCCATATATCTAAGCTACGTCGCATTAAGCGCCGATATGATCGTAATTATAGCAGCGGAAGTATTACTTTATTCTATAAGCGCGGTTATAGAGCTAGCAGATATAGATCTATCTTTCCTATATTATTCCTATATAGATAATAGCGTTAGCTATTTCGGGGTCTTTGAACTCTATTATAATTAAGGATATGCGCTTAAGGGGTAATTCCTAAGTTAACTACCTAATATATAAGATTTCGGCCTTAGGGATAATTATATAGTTATTTGCGAGTATATATTAGATAGTTGCTTTCTGGTCTTTAACGTTAATAGAATTCGTGGAGATGCCATAAACGATGACTCTATAGGTTAGTATAATAAGTTCTGCGTATTCTCTAAGACCGCTGATCCACCCTCTGTATTCCCTGAGTTTTATGGCGTCCGCTATGGAGGATATAAAGATCTATATATCGCCGCTCTTAAGCTAGTATGCCGCTATTATCTCTATTAACTTAGTATCTATATTTTCCCGGATTAATGCTTTTACTTTATATTTTATTATAATTATAGATAGCATTTAGAATCTCTGAGAAATCCCGCGATCCTTAAGCTTAATAGTTACTGCTCTATCTTTATATATTATAACTATGGGCTAAGTCTTAGTGGAATAGGCGTTTGATAGGATTAGCGGTGGTATAGGATAAGGGCCATTGACCCGTGCTGCTACCTACGCCCAGGTTACAGCTGCTGCTCTGCCGCCGCTGAAGTTAGCTAAGTTCAGCGGGGCAGTACCTATTCCCACGGAGTTTTTAATGACTAAGACATCTCGTTAGATATTCTGCGTGCACTTAGCGGTATCCTAGATGTAGTGGAGGATCTCGCTCATCGCAGGCTACTAGAGCACCTTACCTGCGAGCGCTATAGTAGATATAATGAATAAGTGCACTATATTCCATGGCACTTGGTTCTGCCTGCCTCTGTCTACGGCCTGCAATTAGTTGCATGCTTCTCTGAGGTATACGGCGTGCTCGTTAATATATTCAGGGCCATTATTTACCTGCGGCCACTTAGGCGCCATCACGACAGATAGACGCGTTTTAGACGCGTTATCCATAGTAATTGCCTAGTAGGATACAGGTAAACTATAGGGAATACAAAAATAGACGTGTTTTCAAAAATGTGTTCTGAGCTGATGGTGGTGTTTGTCAGTAATCAGTACTGATTGATAACTGACTGCTTGTTGAGAAGTCTGGTCCTGCCGCTGATGGTCCTCTAATGCAGAGCGCTTGAACTCAGCGACTCGGTCGATACAGCATTGTCGCCCAAAGCCGAGTCAACATCACCTTCAGCCTCAAGCTGCTGCATTGAGCCACTCATTAGTTACATATCTGCCAAACATGCCCGAGACTAACTTCGGCCAATTGTATCAGGAAGAATGCCCGTGGTTGAGGTGAAACTGGCCTGCTCAGCAAAATCTTCCCCTCCTGGCTTTCCCGAATCACGGAATGAGTTCGGCTTTGGCTTAAAAGAGTCAATATCACGGGCGGGAACTGGAAAATCCTGAGTCTGGAGTGAAGTTGCTTGAGGAGAAGCAAAGTCGCAAGTACCACGTATTGCCACCGTGATGAGTGCCTAGGTTGAATCTCGATTCAGTTCTGTCCTATCCAGGGTGCATCATTGACAAGTCTCAAGAGCCGCATTGGCCAGAGACAAACTGCCTCGACAACTCATTCGGCGGAATCTCAAGCCCACATCGCCCCGTACCATCACAGACACCATCAAATGTACCATCCGTACACGGCTGACCTTCAAAGTCAGCCGGGTCTCCGTTCTGTGCATCATCATTGTTATCCTCCTCCTCGTCATTTCCGCCAAAGAAATCCCGGAACGCCTCTTCCGTCTCGGAGTTGTCAAAGCCACATTGGTCGGCGACAAACTGCCTGGATAACTCGTTGGGTGGGATTTCGAGACCGCAGCGGCCCGTGGCGTCGCAGGTGCCGTCGAATGTGCCGTCGGTGCAGGGCTGGCCTTCGAATGAGGCGACGTTGCCGTTGTTGTTGTTGTCGTCGTTCCCGGCATTGTCGCCATTGGCACCACGAAACCTCGTCTGAGGAACTTGAGTGAAGAAGTCAGTTCATGTTGGGTAGAGCCAGGCTTTGCTAATCACTTACGTGCAAAGGAGCCGTGGGCGGCGATGGCCAGAGCGAAGATTGCAGACCACTTCATGTTGACTGTTTGGGTAGAGCTGATAGTGAAAGCGCGGAGAGTGAATGGACAACTGAATCGCCAGGATTCGTGATAATTAAAGTAAATAGGAAGAATAGATGTGACCTGCACTTGAACAGAAGAGTAATTATGAGCTGATGATGACTGCAGAAAAGGCAGACGGCAAGACTTATATACAACAGGCTGTGCGATACCAGACCAAATATTCTGTAAATTGAGACAGGCTAACGTCTCATCCACGCCCTCAAGAAACCGCATCAGGTATGAAACGGGCCTGGAAGCTCTAGAAGGTCAGACCGCTGTCCCTGTTTATGGGCCTGAAAAGGGACAAGTCTGAGACCAAACAGTGAGAAACTACCGTCTTCTGAGGCAAGGAGTTTTCTTTTTTGGGGGGAAGCGCTAGAATTTTCAGGTGAACGCCTTGCGACTGGCTCCGCGGATCATTCAGCTGGTTAGCTTATAATTCTGACACTTGGTTGGTATCAGCCAAGCGCGAGCTGCTTCTCAAGCGAACACGAGGTAGCATTGTTTCAAGTGCGTATCGTCGCGCTCCAGAAACTCGAAGGCTGCCCAATCAGAAATCTCTTAGCATAATAAAACTCATCTCATATTCCATGCTCCCTAACAGACTTAATAATAAGCGTATACTACGCTGGGCTTATCAGGTATATAACCCACGGCATAGACTGGGCCACAGAACGAGGATGGAGCGATGCTACAGCCTAGCAAACTCCCCCTTTGTTGCTTCCTCCAACTCTTTCTCGACGTCATATCCATACAGCCAATACTAGACTTCCGGACAAGTCCATCGGCTCGGAAACGGTGCCTATACTTCCTTCCCCAGTTATGAAAGGAACAGTTCATCTCGAGCTTGTTATTCAGGGCCGTCTTCCATATGAAACGCGTCGCGCTGCTAATAGTCAGTTAGAAGAAGGGCCATGAATGTGGTTTACCTACCTGCCTAAACGCTTCCTTCACGAAGGCATCTCCTCGGCTCTTTCGAAGTCTTTCGTACATCTTTAGGGCGCCCGGCAGTTGATCTTTACTTTTGATCTTACCGAGGAGCCGCCCAAGAACGGCACCATCTTCTATCGCGGAATTGGCACCTTGGGCAAGATACGGCAGCATGGGGTGACATGAATCGCCTCTGCAGAGAGTTAGCATCCAGGCCTGGCCGAGGATACCCGTGCTCTGCTTACACAAAGACGAGGTTTGACTCTTCGTTGACCCAGTTCTGAAGCTCACTCCCTGGGTATCTGTTAGTCTAGCCCTCTTGGCGATGGCGGGAGATTAACACACTGTGCATCAGCTTCCACTTGTCCACCTCCTTTACCATATCTAAAAACCTTCTAAGGATAGGGTCCTATCCTTTAAAGAGTGCTCTTATCTCATCGACGGACCCAGTCTGTCTCTTGACTCCTTCTGGCAAGTCGTCTGGCACTAGGGGCACGATATTATACAGATTACCCGCTCGAAGAGAATATCCGACAGCGTGTGATCCTGGTCCGATCTAGAAATGTACTGCCGGCCTACTCACCCAGTCTCTGAGCTGCGGGTCGTCAATCTCGTCTAAGTGTAAGAGAATGCGGTATGCCAGATCACTAGTTGGTAAGGGAAGCTCTTTTATGCCGAGGAAATACTCTCGATACTTTGACCAGAGCCCGTCAGCGGCAACAATGAGGTCGGCTTTGGCATTCAAGCTAGATTCCGTGATGATCATTGTCTCTTTAAAATCGAGGTGCATAACCTTTTGCCTAAGTTTAAACTCCACCCCCAGTTAGTGTGACCGTTCATATAAGGCCAGCTGGAGATCGACACGGTGTAGACCGATGAATGGTGCTCTATATTTTGATCTTATCTTATCGCCAAAGTCTTCCTCTATTGCGAGTATCTTGCCGTCCGAGTAATGATGCACGGCGAGAAGAGTGGGCTAGGCGGCTAACTCCCATAGTCGTTCTGGGACGTTCCATTCTTTGAGGATCTAAGAGGCATTTGGTGTAATCTGCACGCCTGCGCCGACCTATACGTAGCCCAAGGGTCAATAGACTAACCTTGATGGAGGCACCTCTCAGGTCCTACCTCGGCAAGCTCCTTTGCAGCTTCGAATACCGTGACGCGATGTCGAGTGCCATAGGGTGTCTTTGTCTAGCTTCCATTTTGCGTACACGCGTAGAACCGGCGTTGGATAGCTTCTCTCGATAACCTGCAGTGATAGTTTGTCACGGTCATTGACGTGCCCAACATTCAGGGAGGGGTGATGACAGTGAATGGCTCAGCAAATGCCGAACCGGATTTGAAACATTCTTGTGCAACGCGGAATTCCTGTCCCCGCACCCAAGTTGGCCATGATCGGCCTCTCACTGGACGTTATTGGTGTCGTTTCAGAGTGGGTGCCGTGGTGATGCATCATCTCGATGTCTGGCGGGGTTGAAACCAAGACATTGACATGGCATTTGTGTCATCACCATGGACTTTTAAGAGGAGATATCATGAGAGAGCGACGTGCGGAATTCTAGGTCTCGGCACTTGTATTTCTGTCATCGGCAACCTAACAACCCCTGTAATATCGCCCACACGAAACGGGTAGGCGAGCATCTATCGCTCGTTCTTATTTAGCTCGGTCTTGCTAAAAAATACCATACCAAGAGGCCATTGGTGGACTCTACAGTTACCGTAGGATATGACCTTTCTCGTGGACATCTCCTCATCCGAGCTCACGGGCATGCATTGACTAATTACTCGAATGTTTCTCAGACGCTAGACTAATGTCGAAACCTCATTTTCGAAAGTGAAATCAGACCTACGCGATAATCAATGTAGAGGTAGATCTGAGAGATGAGAAAAGGTAAGGCCACAAATGATAGGTTATCTCGCTGGCAATTATTGCTCTTAGTTAGCGTTCTATATAAGTAAAGTAAATAAAATTTTTAGGCTTATTTACTTACTTACTAATGAAATCCTTATTTACTTATAACCGCGAACTATTTACTTACTTTATTTATTTACTTATAAGTAAAGTAGATCTATATATAATAACTAATTATCGTAGAGCATAGTATCCCGATCTACCCTAGGCTTTACCTAGGAAATCGTATTACTATATGCCTAGTTTCTAAGGCATTATAATGCCTTTATAGTAACCTAGTATAAGGCATTTATTTATAAAGATATAATAAGCTTTGTGGCACTAAAAATATATTTATTTTCGCTAGATATAACTAAGATAGAAACTAAGTCTATAGCTATATTAAATAACCGAGAGAACTAAGTCTTATGGCTAAGCTAATATCGTAGTAATTATAACCTAAAATATTTATTTACTTACTACTATAAAACCTCTAGGGCAGATAGGCGGGGCTTATAGTTTTGCCTTACTTACTTAGATCTTACTTACTTATTTGCTTCTTAGAGGCTTTACTTACTTACTTAGCTGCCGGGCTTACTTACTTACTTACTTATTACTTACTTACTTAGTTAATATATATAATAAGTAAGTGGATCAAATAAGTGAGTAGATCAAAAATCCCTTACCCTCTACCTTCTCTACTTAATTAATTAATTCTTTACTACTAAGTATATCACAGACAAATTATGAGGTAAGAATCCTTCTAGCACTTTATGCCTATCAAAATAACCCTAATCTAGGTCTTAAATGCGCTGCAAAGACCTATAAAGTTAGTTATAGTATACTATAGCGCCGATATAATAGCATTTAGTCTCAGCGCGATACTACCCCTAAATCACGTAAATTATCTGATCTAGAGGAATAGATTATAGTTTAGTTTATCCTAGACCTAGACCCGCGAGGGTTTCCCCTATGACTATGTGGTATAGAAGAAATAGCTAATTAACTACTCGCCGACTAGAATATATTACCTATCGGTAAGCGCTAGGCTTCTAACTTTATTAAGCGATATAATTGTCAAGCGGGATCCTATACAATAGCTCTGAGGGTGGTCACGTGAGAGCTGTGGCCGGTTAATCTCCGGCAAGTCGGCTACGCTAGTCCCAATCCGGAAGGCTACGTCGCGGCCCGGAAGGGAAAGAGGGAATAGCCTTAAGAATAACAGGCAGAGGCAATTATAATAGGGCGAAGGATAAGCCCATAATTAAATAATTAAGAGTCTTATTCGCTCTTAAATCTAGCTTAATAAGGCCTAGTATTTGAATCCCAGAGTATATATTAAGCTCAGGGGGCTCTATAAGGGGATAATAAAGAAGCCAGCATGCCGGCGGTGCCTATACGCTAAAGGGGCATATTAAATTAGCTCTAGGGCTATGATAAGGGAAGCACCACTAACTAAAGTAGCGCGCGCTATATATTTAGCTTAGTAGTGACTTTTAATAATTAAGAGTCTTATATACTAATTAAAGAGGACTAATTACTAATAACTCGAGAGGTATCCGCCGAGTAATCCCCGAATAATAATAATAAATATAAATACTAAGTTAGCCTCTAATAGCGACTAAGTAGCCTAATATAATATCCTTAAGGTAGAAATAAAGAACTAAGATCTATAGGATTATATTAACCTATTAGCTAAGAATAAGCTAACCTTTATATTAACCCCCCCGGTAAAGCTAGAAATATAAAATATAAAGAAGAAAGGACCTAGAATAAGGTTATAAAGGGGCAATAAGATATTATTAACCTAGGGCTTAAGTAATATCCTCTAAGAGGAAGACCTTATCCTAGGGGATAATACTAATAATAATTAAAGAGCTAAGGCTATCTCTAACCTTATAGCGGCCTAGCTTTAGATATATAACTCTCTTTAAACCCTCTATAAGTATCTCTATTTAGAATATATAAATCTAAAGAAAAGAATTATTAAGGTATAAAACTAGGTCTTAGAGATAATAAAGAAGCCTTTTATTTATTATTATTACTTAATAAATAATTATCTTAATTAATAGGTTAAGTCTTTATATAAAGAATTCTTATTTATAGTAATAAAATAAAAATAAAAAATAAGAAAAAAATATAAGAATTATTTAATTAAGGCTTATTAAAGCTACTTAAATATTATTTAATTTATTAATAAGTAAATTATTAGCTAATATAATTTAATTAATAAGGCTAAGGATATAAGCTTTTAAGAAGCTAAAAAAATAAATTAATAATTCTTAGATCTCCTCGAGGTATTTTATTTATCTCTCCTTAAATTATAGATCTTATAATATTATAAAATAAAATAAAGTTAAAAAGAATACCTTTATAATAGCTCTTATTATTATAGATATAAAGATAGCCCTAAGTAACCTTTAAGAACCTCTAAGGGGGAAAAGAATTAGGCATAGAGCCTTCTTAATAGCTAGTAGAGACTAATTAGAGGATAAAGAGGTACCCTAATAAAAGAAAGGCTAGCCTAAGGTAATATTAAAAGAGAGGAAAAGAGCTTAAAATACTAGAGATATAAGGAAATAATTAATATACTTAGCCTATAATAGATTTTACTTATTAGCTAATTATTATAATATTTTCCTAGAAAAGAAATATTAAAGATATATATTAAATATTATTAAAGAAAAAGTAATAAAAAAGAAAATAATCCTTAATATTAATAGCCTAGCTAATAAGATATAAAAGATTAAAATAAAAGAATTAGCTTAATTAAGGCTAATTAGCTCTAATAGCTACTTAATTACCCTTATAACCGCTAATTATTATCCCCTCTAAGATTATATTTTATTAAACTTAAGTATAATATTATATATCTTTAGGGATACCTTAAGACTTAAGAATCTAAGGGTAGCCTAAGTAAATAATTTCTTTTAATTAAGAATTAATTAAGTATTTATTAATAGATATATAGAGGCTATAATTATATTAAAAATAGCTAAAGGGATAAAAAAGAGGTTATAACTCTAAGATATAGCTTATTACCTTAGCCTTATTATAAACTTAGTATCTTTCTTAAAGCTATAAAAATAAGGCTTTTAGTAAGATATAAAGCTAAGAAGGAATTACCTAAGGAAAATAAATAAAAATTACTTAAGAGAAATTAAGGAGATTTAAGGATAATAAGTCCTTAAATATAGAAATAAGCTTATATAAGGCTAAGTAGCTATAATAAGGCTAATAGCTAATAAGGTATTAAAAATCCCTCTAAGGAGGACTTATAGATATATAAATCGCATAATATAGTAATTACTAAGGGGAGATTCTCTTACTTAGTATAAAAGGCTTAAATACCTAGGGCTAAATATCCTTTATTACCTTATTATAGCCTTAAGGGGCATTAAGCTATAAATAAATATCCTATAGGGCCTAGAGAGGATTATTATTATTAATTATAATACCTATAGTATAGTAAAGGCATAGAGGATAATCTAGAGGGCCTTATAGGAATTAATTAGAGAAATAAGCCTAAGAGAATATATAATATTAGATTTCTACCTAATAATATAAGGCTATAGTAGTTATATATCTATTTAGATCTTTATTAATAAGGTATTAAGCTATTTATAGGATTATTATATATTAAATTACTATATAGAGATTATATTCTTAGTAATAAAGGAGTTTTTTAAGCTCTTAGAGGTATAATATATAATTATAATAAAGGTATTTAAATATAATAATAAAATTATAGAGATATATCCCCGAGTAATAGCCTACCTATAAGAGAGAGGTATTAAGTATAAATCCTTAGCTCTTAATATATAAGCTTAGAATAAAAAAGCTAAGAGGGTTAATATAATTATTATTTAAAAGGGTAAAATATTAAGAATAAAGGCTAAGTTACTAAAATATTTATAGCTAGAGATAATAAAGGCGGCTATATACCTATATAATTATATATTATTAATTTAAAGAAGAAAAAAATCGCCTTATAAGATCTTTTACTTATAATATTATAGCACTAAAATAATAAAGCTAGACCTTTTTTATCTCTAAGCCTTTAGGTATAAGGTATATACCCTTATTATTAATACTTAATTATAAAAGAATTATTTATAGAAATAATTACTATAAAGATAGATAAAGTTCTTTATTAGTTATACCTCTAGTAACTCTTTTTATATATAAAATCTATTTTAATAAGAGGTAATTATAAT
>NW_003315718.1:16506-19536 GCF_000151355.1 Fusarium vanettenii 77-13-4 | reverse complement strand
ATAACTTCTTATAAACTCTATATTTCTTAGGTATATTCTTAAGGTATTTATTAAATTTCTTATCTTAATAGTTTTTTATATTCTATAAGTCTTTATTAAATTATTATAATTAATATCTTAAATAACCTATTATTTATTATTATTATTATATATAGCCTTATATATATAAATATTATATTTCCTTTAGGGGTAATAATAATTATATATTATATTATGTTTTATTATTTTATTATTTAATTAAAATTTAAGAATTCTCTTTATTATTATTTTTTATTAAAGAATTATTATTAAGATATACCTAGCTAATTCTCTAATTAATAATAAGGTTATAGTATTTTAACTAAGGAAAGCCTAATATTAGGTTATAACCTTAAATAAGAATAATATTAAAATTACTCTCTTAGTTTTTTTTATATATTAAGACTTTAAGGTAATTAATCTCTTATTTAATTTATCCTTTATTATACTTAAAGAATATTCTTAAAAGATTTTATACTTAATAAGGTTAATCTTTATATTTTTAATATAATTAGAGGTTATTAATCTTTTCGGGGTCTATATAATTACCTTTAGTACTATAGTCTATTAATATAATAAATTATTTACCTTTAATTTATATTTTTAATATAAGGCTTTATTTAGTTATATTATTTATAGTATATAGAGCTCTTTTAGGAGATTAATTAATTGCCTTAGGCTCTTTGCTTACTTATAGCTCTTCTATAGGTAATATTTAGAGTTTTTTAATAATATATTATCTTTATTTTTACTTTACTTTATTAATTCTTATAAGATTTATAATATAATTTCTTATATTTATAGGTCCTTATTACTTTATTATATATAAAATATAATAATCTTATTATATATATACTTAATATATAATAATAATAGGTAACGTGGTTGATAAGTGAGTAGGTCAGACAAGTGAGTGAGTCAAAAATCTTAACCTTGAAATTATAAATCGCAATAAAACCATAACTAAGTATCTAATCAATTAAAACTACTCGCTATATTCTTGCCCAGATGACTCAGGAACTACCTGACAGGTCCTTGCATTATGCCCGGGCTTGCCGCAGACACCACAACGCCGAACACCTGGTCGCGCCGACCGGCCTTGACCACCACTCCGCGACGATTCGGCCACTACCTGCGCATCAACATCCACTTGATCAATTGCCTGCCTCCCTTCCTTTACTGTCATTACCCCTCTTTTCTGCAGTCTAGTCCTTTTTGCCCTCCGGCGCCGGCTTAGTATCTCATTTGCTTCCCGAAGGTTTCGGACCTCACTCCTCAATAAGATAACCTCATGCATAACTGCCTTTGTTGCTTTAGTATTAGACTTTAAAGCTTCAATAATTGACTCTGGGGAGCTGCTTTTATGCCTTCTGATTCGCCTTTCGAGGTATTCAGATTGAGATTGGGCCTCAAGTGATGTCTTTGGGGTCTTTGAAGTCCAAGGGGTCGAGGGTTCAGTAACCTCCTCGGGAGGCGTCGGAGTCCGTAGCTGCACATCAAGCTTCGAGATTACATTTTCCGGGTCAAAGGGAGCAAGCCCGGCGCCTTTAAACCCTCCCCGGATATTGCTTTCAGTAAAAATAGCTTTAAAAGCGGCGTAAAATGCAGAAAAGAACTCGATCTTCGAAATGTGGGTTATAGAGCATCTAATCAGATACTCTATTTGTCGACCATATGCCTTTTTAAGCACTAAAAAGCACCCAACATCAAGAGGCTAGAGTAGGTGAGATGCATAAGCTGGCATACAAAGAGTGATAATCTTGTTCTCCTCACAATATCTCTCGAAATCGGCGGAGTGGTGGCTTTCGTGACCATCGAGGATTAAAAGACGATAGGGACCAGTTGATCGGTTGGTTGTAGACCGATCAAAGTGCTTTAGCCACTCGAGACCTAGCTCGTTATTTGTCTATCCATTTTGGCTTATTGCAATAACCCAGTCGCCTAGGAGGTCGCATTCTCGGTACCAATTCGCAAGGTGATATTGGCCTGCACTAATGATAAACGGCGCGATCGATTGACCTTCCGCGTTGATCGCCTGGATCACAGTAATCCATTCTCGATTTCCAGGCTGCACTGATTTTAGTCTTCCATGCCTTTCTGAACCAGTGACAACCATTCCGGCCATTATGATGCCCATCATAAAGCCAGTCTCATCAAAGTTCCAGATATCATCTGACCGGATGCCATACTTCGCGATTATGTTCTATATAAGCCTGAACTAGTCACGAATAATAATCGGATCTTCACATTTAGCTCTCTAATAGTCATACTTCCGAAATAAACGTATCTTTAGCTCTGGTTGTCGTTTGACGAAGTTATGAGCCCAGCGCTTGCCGACGGGTAACGCGTCGCGGTCAGCGAGCAGAGAATTAGCCATTTCTTCTATAAAACGCAATCGCGATAGAAATCCTCGCGAATCTAGGTTAAGAATGAATTAGACTATTATTCGTTCCTCTAGATTAGATAGTCTCCGTGACTTTAGGATAATATCGCGTCGCGATTAAATGCCATAGTGGCGGCGACGTAAGGTCTCGAAGGGGACGCGGTATATAGTTGCTATGCGTCGGAGACTTAGGTTTAGGTTATTTTAAAGGGCTTGAAGTGCAAGAAGGATTCTAGCCTCATTTGAAGTCTATGACATATTAGGTGGTTATAAAGTATCTAATCAAATAGAAATATAGTAGGTTAAGGGTTTTTTGACTCACTCACTTATCTAACCCACTCACTTATCAACCACGTTATCTTTTAATTACTTAAGGGTATATATTATAATATTTTTTAGGTTTATATATATATTATAATAAGATAATATAATATTTTATCTTCTTAATATATAAGTAAGGTTTTATATTAAAAGCCTAGTAAGGGTTCTATATTAATCTATTATATATATACTAGGGAAAAATATTATATTATTATTTTTCTTTAAGATATTCTTTATAATTATAATAGATATAATTAATCTATAATATCTTATAATAATTAAGGTAACGTACTTGATAAGTGAGCTAT
>NW_003315718.1:0-11175 GCF_000151355.1 Fusarium vanettenii 77-13-4 | reverse complement strand
CTTATTACTCTTTAGCTATTTTATATTTTATAACTATAATACACTTTTATAGCAAACCTGACCTACTAGGTTAGCTCGCCTGTGCCCTTAAACCCCACAGGTAATACAATGCCTCTGCGGATATGCCGAGTCCCCACACGCAGCTAGAAGTAGAGCTATGTGTCAACGCGGATATCCCGCGGGAGGGCTTTTAGAAGCTGACTGGCGTGATAAAGGTTTCAGTGCGGCAAAGCCATTGCCCAATTGATTTAGTAACACTCCCTCCCGCTCATTGTACTTTTATTACAATCATTAATAATTATCTACCGACTCCATAAATCTCGTAACCGTTTTATCCGCTGTCTCACTCAATTGAAGAAAAACTCTACCAACTGACTCGCTATTCCACACGTCTAAGTCATGTCTCCCATATGCAGAGGCATTCTAAACAGTCCCGCGTCGCAAGACAGTGGAAACTATACAGGATGGTTACAAGCGCATTAAGGACATCTACATTCCCACCAGAGATGGCTCTGTCCTCTGCTGTAACGTCTATCTGCCGCTTCGTGGCAGGCCGGAGAGTTCCCTGTCCTTCTGACGCTCGGCCCCTATGGAAAAGACGTGCACTTTACAGACTTTGGCCTCCCTCAGACCGACATGTACGCCCATATGGCCAGAGCCATCGCGCTGCTTGGGCCGCACGCATACTTCGAAACTCCCGATCCTATCATTTGGGAGAGGCATACACCAAACTCCCGTGCACCAGGTAGAGCGTCCGATAATATATAGTGCAAAGAACATGGCTATGCCATCGTGAGAGTCGATGCTAGAGAATTCGGCGGAAGTCCCGGTGTTCTCGATCCACTCGGCATTGGCCGGACAGAACTCACCAAGGATGACTGACTCTGAAGGACACGGTACCGGTCGTCCATCTCACTGCTTGCAAACCTAAATGTGGCTAACTCAGATCCAGATGCCTATGATGTTGTTGAATGGGCCAGTACCCAAGAATAGTCAAACGGTAAGGTTGCCACGACCGGCATCAGCTACTTCGCCATGGCCTGCTACTGGGCAGGGATGTTCCAACCCCCACACTTGGCCGCCATTGCCCCATACGAAGGTCTGACCGACATGTACGGCGAAGTGTGTCGACAGGGTGGTGTATGGCACTCGGGATTCCAGAAGTACTGGTTCGACAATATTATTTTGACACCAATGTGGAAGGGGTGCGGGCCTGAGTGAGGGACAGCTAGGAAAGCAATGTTTTGACTACAGCAGCCTCGCAACCAACTAGACGTGGCGAAGCGAGGGTCCATGGCCCGTATTCGACCGCACAAGAGACCTGTCCAAACTCAAGGTGCCCATCTTATCTGCCGGCAACTGGATGGACTCGGAGGTGCATTTTCCGGGAAATCTAGCAGCGTTTGAGAGGTCTTCATCAAGGTGGAAGTTCCTCGAGATACACACGGGCAATCATATTGCCTCCTACTATGAGCCAGCGCAAACTGAAAGACAACTTATATTTTTCGACTACTTTCTCAAGGGCAAGACAGACAACGGACTTGAAGCAACCCCTCGGATCGATCTCCTCATTCGCCGAGGCACCAATAACTCTTATCGTGTCGAGGAGTCGTGGCCTCCCCAGGACACTATCTACACCTCTCTCTATCTAGCCCCCGACGAGGCCCTCTCCTTTGATGAGTTCGCCGCCTCGTCCGAAGACGACGCCATCTCCTCTGCCGGATTGACTGGAAAGGACCTGTTCCAGAGCGCGCCTCTGAAGGACTTTGAGATCCTGGGCTACCCCAATCTTGACTTAGCCGTGTCTACCGACGCAAAGGACATGGACATCTTTATCTACTTTTGTCATCGACTCGACTAGTGAAAAGCTCGTCTTGCGTGGCAATCATGATGAGCCTGCCGTGTCCTTTCTTCGAAGCTCGTTCCGCTTGTCTCACCGCACGCTGTCAAGCAAGTCAACTACCAACAGGCCCGTGCTAGATCAGATGAAGCCGGCGGCTGTCGAAGAGGGCAAGCGATACAACATCAAGATTCCCACCCCCCCCCCCCACTTCAATCGTTGTCGAAGTTGGCCACAGGCTTGCCCTTGCATTACGGGCAAGCGATGAGGAGGAGATTACCCCCCCTCCCCCCCTGCGACATGTCGGGTCAAACAGGCCGGACAGCCTACTCTGGCACAAACAGGATTATTCTAGGTGGTAAACTGGTGATTCCTGTCGTTGAACGCGTTTGATTCGGGCGGATGATTCTGGCATATATGCTTTATGGCGGATCAGGTTGCCTGGCTTAGAACTGGCAGACCGACAGTGGGTTCTATCACTCAACCGTGCTCTTGTTGCCAAGGTTGGTGTATATGAATTGGCGTTCTCGGCCAGTTGATACTTGATAGAAACTGGGCTCCGCACCAACCTTACCTTGCGTTGTCTCCCCGCCAGATACCAGTTGATTTGCGAACATGTCTGCGTTGGAGAAGGAGCAACATGTCGGACTCTCCGGTTGATCCAGAGTGGACTAGTGCCATTAACGTTCACTGAGCGATCAGCAAGGCTCCGATCAATATCAACAAAAGCTACCCAAAGCAAGGTTTGTTTAATGTTTATTACTGCACGTATCCTCATTCAACCGACCAATCTGGCTGACGAGAGCTGTCACAAGGAGGCATACTGCCGCTTATCCAGTCACCGGTTCCCAACCCCTCCATTCTTGTTCCCGAAGATGAGGCGTGAGGAGTTTCATGGCCAAAGAATGCCTGTTGTGGGTCAAAATTAAAATCCTGGCTCAAGTCGTTGCTGTAGAAAGCGTCGAAAAGATCGACATGAAGCCCGTTTAAGGACACTTGGGGAGAGGTGTTGTCACTGCCGTCGACACTTCCAACCCGCTCTGCCCCGGGGAGCCTATCTTTAGTAGTGCTGGGGGAGGCCCCGTCGTGTGCAGATTCGTGCTGTCCCGACAACAGTGACAAAGGTGGGGAGAGCCCCTGGCCTCGCTCTCTACGGGTCGGCGATGACCTTTTGTGAAGAAATTGGCGCACAATATCAGCACAGCGCTGTGAGGCTTTCAGTTTGATGGATTCGAAAACTTCAACAGCAAGTTGGCAGAGCTTCCTGTCCTCTTCCGCTCTTCCTGGGTCAGACTCCAGGGGTGACAGTGAGCTGGGCTGATTACCGGCATGTCTCTGCTGGCGGTTTCGAGAATGCTGATCGTCGGCAACCTTGAGCAAAAGAACAAGGGTGGACTGCAGGCAATAGAAACAGTAGTAGCTCCAACGCCTCAGTCCTGGCGCTAATATAAACAGCTTGTGAATATGCCGTATTGTGTCCCTGGCCGCATCTATATAGAACGATTGGTGAAGGCCAGACAATGGCTTGCTGGCTAAGGCATGGCGGTCGAATGGCTTTCTCAGGATGGTGCCTCGGAGAAGGATGATTTTTGCAAGGTCATAGTCTGTGGGTGGTGTAAGCAATTCAACAAGAGGTCTACTTTGCTGCAGCGTGTTGAGCGGAATATTGACGAGACGACTTACGTATTCGAAGACTACTTTGTTGTCTCGCTTTCCAGTTGTACAAGTAAGCGGGATCATAGCTGTTGTACGCCTCTTGGCTAACATTTGGAAAGGCAAGGTAAGGAGGAAGCGAAGCCCTCCAACCTTCCAATTCCTGGCGCAACGCTTCTCTCTGTTCCAGCTTGAGCGAGCTCGGTTCAGCGGACTCGGCAGACTGAAGAGATGGTAAGCATTGGCACGAACGGTCAAGACAAGAGAGCTTCGGTACAAGTTTGATGATTCTGCGAATTATTTTGGCGAATTCTGCCAGGTATAGTATAAAGGCAACCTGGGCTGAGTCTGTCACGGCTTCTTCGTTGGTTGGAAGCTCGACGAGTGTTAGTGAGATGGCAATAGTAACACGGCAACCATACCTGCACAGTGGGATAGTCCATATTCATCTCCGAAGTGCGTAGGGACATGGGTCGGCCAGCATCAAGACTGAGCTCCACTTCCTGGATGTAAATAACCCACCACGTGCGCTTCGCCTCTTCGGCATCGACTCCGAGCGACGAATGCAACGACTCAACATTAAGTCCGGTTGAGAATGCCAATCGAGTCGCAAGACCATTAAGGATGTATGCGACTGTTTAATCAGACCTTGAGTAAATCAAAAAAGGGTGCGAAGAGTGTCTTACGGTTGGGTTTGATCGTATGCTGGGCGTAAGCGCCCTATTGAGAGAAGTTGGTTAGTGTGACATGATCAAGTGAGGGAGTGTGGATTTGCAAACCAGAAAGGTGGCAGCTTGGACCAGTTGTATATTGCTAGAATCCAACAGACGCCCCAGCATTTGTTGCGCCTCTGCAAAATACCACGAAGCCCAGGAAGAGCTGTCTTCTCGCTCATCCTCGTACAGCGCACCGAGTGCAAGCACTGCATACAGCAAGCAGACAAACTGCGGTCGCCTTGTATCGTCAAGAGTAGCTATGAAAAGCCTTCGGTCTCCAAAAAGATGCCTCAGCGAGCCGTATCGTGTTTTAAACGCACCGATGTCGAGAATGGGGAGGAAGATGTGAATAGTGCGGAAGAAGCTATCGATATGGCGGCCGGCGATGAGTTCACGCAGGTATCGATCGCCACGGAGATCGTTTAACGGGACAACGTAGTCACAGAAACTTGTTAGGCCCTCTAGCCCAAGACTGTCGGAGCTTTTGTCGTTCGGTGGCTGTTGCCCGGCCGCCAAGTCGTTTCGGCGCCGCTTGGCGGGCGGATTGCCCTCCAAAACGTCGTCAAGCTGCCTGACCCGTTTGTCCAAAAAAGAAGCGGTCATGAACGTCGAGGTTTGTCCTACTCGCTGTGAGATGGGATGATGAGTCCAAATGTCCGAAGTGGGATTTACCATAGTACTCGAAGCACCCAGTCTGTTCGTTCAACTGAGCAACGCCGCTGGATCGTCTCTCGGAAGGGTGCTTCCTCGGCTTCTGCAGGCTCGGATCGGGAGCGTGGGCAAAAATCCTGGCTTGCCGGCTCATTTCTTCTTCGATCCTGTCGAGGCGGGAAAGCACGAGATCCAGTTTCCTTCAAAAATGTTAGAGTCGCAGCGCAACATTCGGGAGGAGACGTACTCAACAAGAACCTCATGCCCGCTTGGCGAAGCCAATGGAGCAAAGGAAAAGACGCACTGCACCTCTTTCTTGTCGCATTGATCACAAGGCTGGAGACCATTGCACTGGGACAACTGTCAGCGTAATCCGAGGCCTCTCAGAGCTTGAGTCACCTTGATCCGTTTCTCCCGACAGCGCCCACAAGCCTCGTGGGCCTTCTTGCGGACCGCCCTTGTCCTAGTGGAAGCAACCACTATGTTTGTGGAGACGGCACTGGTCATCTTGCCGATCTAGCTGCTGATGCCGTCTTGGTAGCATTCAAAAGCTGTCACCTGGGAAGTCATGAACGACGTTGAAAACATGCGGAGTCTGGGGCGGCATTTCAGCAAGATTGCGAGATCAGGCAGATTTGAAATGCGGGGGCCGGTACGACGCCACCCCCGCAACCTAACCATCTCTGCCGTTCAACCCTGCCGTGCCTGCAAGGGCTAAGCCATAAGGAGCGAAGTGTTCCATAGATGGATTAGGACCTCGTTATGGTGTGTTGACTGGTATAAGCGGTATATGTCTTTAACGGGTTTTATTAATCATGGCTGCTTCTGCTGCCAAAGCCGAGGCCAATCTCCAGAATATAGAGCGGTGTTTTGGTATCCGTCCGGAATCTCCGCGGACCAATCGGGACCTCCGCACCCTGAGGCCCATTACGGTTCGAACGAGTAGGTGATATTAAAACTACACAAGTATATAGACTGAACCTGAATCGTTGAGTACGGTTCAAGCCGAATTTCTCTACCACAGTCCCCTAAACAGAGTGCGCAATGAGTTCAGTAACCGAATCCAAGATCGATGTGCTCGTGATCGGAGCTGGGCCTTCGGGGTAAGCGCATCAACTGGACCCTTCACCAATCAAGCCCTGGCTCACAATAATATTCAGCCTCATGCTTATGACGTGGCTGGCTCGGCTTGGAATCAAGGCTCGCATCGTCGACAAGCGATTTGATAGAATAAACAGCGGGTGAGAAGATGCCTCCCGGAGCACTGGAAACCCCCATCGCTTACAGGACACCAGGCAAGCAGATGGTCTGCAGAGTAGGACGTTCGAAGTAAGCCCAACCCATTGCTAGATCATCCTGAGATGAGAAACTCACAAACTTGTGGACAGATATTCGACTCTCTTGGATTCGGCCAGGATGTTTGGCGGGAAGCAAACCACATGCTGGAGATTCGATTCTGGGTGACGACTATACACCTCGTCTTGATCCGAAATAGTTGCTAATTGTTTCCCAGAACCCAGGTGAGAACAAGAAGCTGTACCGATCTGACAGAATTGTGGATACAATGCCTGGCCTCAGTCGTTTCCAACAGGCAACTCTACATCAAGGTACCAGAGACACCCTGGTGATCGCCTCAGACCTTTTGCTAACAACTCTCAGCACGTATTGAGGACCATCTGCTCAAGTACATCGACAAGTTCAGTGGCATTGAGGTGGAATACGGTGTGATGCCAGAGTCCCTTACTATTGATGCCGACAAGGTTGAAAGCGATGAATATCCCATCTCGGTTACTCTTCGCAGCTTACCCAGGCCGGATGCTAAGTCTCCTCACGTTCCGGCTGATGAGCGAGAGCCAAGGGTTCCAAACGGACTCTACAGAAGCAATCTCACAGCGGATAGCACAGACGAGATCTTGCAGAATGCGCAAGCCACCAAAGAGACACGCACGGAGAAGGTTCTGGCTAAATATGTGGTCGGCTGTGACGGAGCACACTCGTGGACCCGGCGGCAGATTGGATCCGTGATGGAAGGTGACCAGACAGATTACATATGGTCAGTACCGTTGCATGTCTAAACCAATATGTTGACTACTGACTAGATGGAATAGGGGCGTGCTCGATATAATTCCTATTACGGACTTTCGTGAGTCTTAACCCTGTTCAGCACTTTGCAGAATCAACACTCACGCCACGCATCAGCCGACATCAGGTATCGCTGCGCCATTCACTCGGACTCCGGCAGCATGATGGTCATTCCTCGAGAGGGCAAATATGTCAGGCTCTACATCCAGGTCACAGAGGTAGATGAGAACGGTAAAGCTGTAAGCGGTTTGGATTAACCCACATTGGCATTGCTACCATCGACTGACATGCTTCAAGATCGACCGTTTCAAGATCACGCCGCAGACCTTAGTCCAAGCGGCCAGCAAGATCCTCTCGCCTTACAAACTCAGCTACAAGCATTGTCACTGGTGGACTGCATACCGCATCGGACAAAGAGTGGGCTCGAAATTCAATGCACATGATCGCGTCTTCCTTGCTGGCGATGCAGTGCACACACACAGCCCGAAAGCTGGTCAAGGCATGAATATCAGTATGCATGACAGTAAGTTCAAGTATCTCCTTCAGTATCATACGACTCTAACCACCGTGGCTCAAGCATTCAATCTGGGATGGAAGCTAGCTTCTGTCGTCAAGGGATGGGCGAAGCGATCGCTTCTCACGACATACACTACCGAACGGAGGCAAATCGCAAAAGAGCTGATCGAGTTTGATCAAAGGTTTTCCCGCCTCTTCTCGGGCCGGCCTGCCAAGGACGTCCTGGATGAAGGGGGCATAGACCTGAAGACATTCAAGCAAGTTTTTGACAAAGGCAACCTATTCGCCAGCGGCTGCGCTGTCGACTACGGTGCAAGTATCATTGTAGCCAAGCACCAGGCCATTGAAAACGCGAATGGAACGGGAGCCGTCGCGACGATTGGGAAGCAAGAGCTTGCTCCAAAAATTCCCATTGGAATGCGCATACCAAGTTACAAGGTTTTAAATCAGTCAGATGCGAGGCCATGGCATCTCCAAGAACTGATGCCGAGCACTGGGGCCTGGCGAGTTGTCGTCTTCGCTGGAGATGTTCTCAATCCTTCCCAGTTCTCGCGGTTGTCAGCTCTTGGAAAAGCATTGAGCTCGCCCAGTTCATTCTTGAACCGTTACAAGCCTGAAGAGGATGAAAGGTTGGCCTCATTTTTCGAAATCCTGACTGTTCATTCTTCCCCCCGACACGAGGTTGAGCTGCTCTCGTTGCCGGACATTTTTCACCCTTACTCAGAAGAATATGGCTGGGATTATGAAAAGGTTTTTGTAGACGACGTGTCATACCATGAAGGGCATGGGCAGGCGTATGCAAGCTATGGCATTGATACTACTAGGGGCTGTGTTGTGGTCGTCCGGCCGGATCAATATGTTAGCTGGATTGGAGAGCTGGAAGATGTGGATGATATGGAGAGGTTTTTTGAAGGAATTTTTCAGTAAAGGGTTCAAGATCTAAAAGACGCATCTTAAAACTTTTGTTAATCTATAGAAGTTAATTTTAAGAGCTTTATCCCAGGCTAAGTTAGCCCTACTAATACTGATTTTTATAAGTACCTAATATATAAAAGGCATTTTAGCTGATTTTTTTATGCTATAAGAAATATGATAGAAAAGGAGATTAATTAGTAAATAAAGAGCTATTATAGCTTAGTTATTATTTAAGATAAAGAGTTAAAAAGTAAAGAAAGGAAGCAAGCTATAAGTATTAATATATCTTAGTTATATCTTATTAGTTAATTTTACTTAGTATATTAAAAATAAAAATAAAACCCTAAAATATTAACCTTTATATATAAGAAGGTAGAGGTATTTTACTTCTTATAATAGAGCTAATTAATTATTAAGTTAAAAAGATTTATAAGTAATTATAATAATTGCGATTATGCTATCTTAGAATACTTATAATATAGAGATATTATAAGGCCTAACTCTTTATAATTCGTCTTATTATAACTATAAAGAAATAACCTTAGGTCTAGGCTATAGGGCTCTTCTCTTATGGCTTAGGGGCTACTCCCTTATAAGTTAGCTATTAATTACCTAACTTAATACCTGTTACGAACGACTAGGTTATATAATAAATTAATTAATTAAAGCTTTACTTTAACTTTTTAATCTTTTTTTATAATGTATTATAAGTGTTTTTATACTTTTATAAAGCTTATTTATCTCTTTAATAAAGTTATTTTAAATATATAAAAAAGTAATATATATAATAAGTAAATATAATAGATAAGTAAGAATAATAAAAATCCCTTAACTTATATTAACTTTATTTAATTAATTCATTCTTATATATTAATATACCTTAATTAAATAATAAAGCTAGAGTACTTCTTATATGTTAAGCTGTTTAAAATAACCTAAAATTAAGCCTTTAATATGCTATAGAGATTTATAATATTAATTATATAATACTATAGCGCTAATAAAAAGGTATTCTTTTTAAATATAAAACTATTATAAAATTATATAAGTTATTTAACTTAAAAAAAGAGATTTTTATTTATTATATTTTTAATTTAATTTATAAGTATTTCTCTCTTAGCTTTATAAGATAAAATAAATAGCTAATTAATTATTAATTAATTATAATATATTACTAATTAATATATCTTAGACTTTAAACTTTATTAAGTAATACTAAGAGCTTAAAATATATTTCGTTTATAAATATAATTATTAAAGAGCTAAATATAAAATTTAATTATTATTTATAATTAATTTTAACTTATAATAAATATAATTATAAAGTATAATAATATATATATATAATAAATATTATAATTAAATAAATATGTTATTTTTTTAAATTTTTTTAATAAATATTATAATAAAAATATTATAAATTATTTAATTAATTAAAATTATTTATTATATTTCTTTTTAGATATCTTAATTATTACTTAATAAGTATTTATATTATAATTAGGCTTATTATAAATATTATAATATTAAATACTTAGTTATATTAATTTACTTTAATTATTATTATATAATAATTTAGTTATTACTTATATATTAATATTTATTTAATTAAATTTTTTGTTTATTATTATAACTCTTTTGTTTTATAATAAAGTCCTTTTTTACCTTTTAGTACTAACTTAGTATTTTATTTACTTATTAAATATTTTAGGTTTTTATACTTATAAGAGCTATCTAATATATAATTACCTTTATTCCCTTTATAAGAGACTTTAATACTTTAAGAATTAACTCTAGAAAGATACTTTAATGCCTTTTAATTTATTTCTTAAGGTATTTAAATTAAGATTAGGTCTTAAATATAATCTTTAAGGTCTATAAAGCCTAAGGGGTTAATAATTTTATTACCTCCTTAATTAATATTAATATTTATAGCTATAATATACTTAATAAGTAAGTAAGCTAAATAAGTAAGTAAGCTACTTTCTCTTACCCCTTTAAATAGAAATTATAATAAAAATATTATAAAGTATTTAATTAATTAAAACTATTTATTATATTTTTCTTTAAATATCTTAATTATTACTTAATAAATCCTTATATTATAACTAGGCTTATTATATATATTATAGTATTAAATACCTAGTCTAATTAACTATTTTTAATTATTATTTTTTAATACTTGTATTATTACTTATATTTATTATTAAAATTATTCTTAAAATTATTATTATTTACATATTTATATAAGCTAAGATATATATATTATATATTTAATTAAATAAGTTTAATTAATTAAAGCTATAGATTTCTATTTACTACTAAGTTTTAATTTAGCACTAAGCCTTAGCGCTAATACTTTTTAGGTTTATAAAACTCTAATATTAACTCTAAGAACTAATCTATTTAAAACCTATAATACTAATAACCTCTATTTCTTAATATAATTACGCTTATAACTATATAACTAAATCTTAGCTAGCTATGAGACTTTTTTAATTTTTTTATTTAATATTATAAAAAGTATTAATATTAATAATATAAGTTATAAGCTATACCTTATATAAATATATATTATTATTATTTCTTAAGCTATTAAGGAAATTAATTTCTTTCTAAGTAAAATACTTATATTTCTTTAGCTTTTTTTTAAGGGCCTTAAATAAACAAAGACTTTCTTAATAAAATTAAATTAATTATTTTTATTAGAATTAAATAAAAAAAGGCTAAATAAAAAAAAAGTTTATAATTAAAAATTATAAGTTTAATTTAAACCTTTTATTTAATAAGCTATATACCTAG
>NW_003315717.1:0-17717 GCF_000151355.1 Fusarium vanettenii 77-13-4 | reverse complement strand
AAAATATTAAAATAAAATAATAAAATAAAAAACTTAATTATAAATATATTAAATTATATAAAATTAAAAAAAAAATCTCTAAATATAATTATAAATTATACTTATTACCTAAGGTTAAGCTCTATTTAATCTTTTATATTTTATTATTTAAATTAATATAAAATATTATCTAAGTAAAAATAAATAATAAGCCTAATATAAAAGTTAATAGATTAAAAAAATATATTATAAAGGCTATTTTTAATATAAATAAAATTAATAATAAAATAATATATTTTATTAAATAAAAAGATTACCTTAACTTAGAAAATATATAAGAACCCCTAAAATACCTTATTAATATATAATACCTTTTAAAGAATTTCTATTAATAATATTAAATATAGGCTTATTAAGACTAATAGTATTCTAATTAATTAAATTAATAGCCCTAAAAGAATATATCTCTATAATAATAAATAACTCCTTATAGAGCTCGCCTAACTCCTCTAAGGTATATAAGCCGCGCTTAAAGGCCTTATTATTATATACTTTAAGTAATTTCTTTTATTTCTTAATATAAATAAGCTTAGCTATTATTTCCTCTAAGGTAGCTTTTACTTTAACCTTCTTATCTTTTAAGTACTTATATTCTTAGATATTTTTTATAATTATAATAAATTAGCTAATAGCTATAAAAAAGTATTAATATATACCTATAGAAAGAAGCTATATTAGCTTTATTATATATTATTTTTATATTAATATAATTAAAATAATAATTAAAATAATTAGAGATTATCTTATAAAATAAGCCTTAATAGAAATAATAAATATAAGGTATAATTTTAAAATTAAAAGCCTTAATATAAATAAAAAGACTTTATATTTTAGAAAGTTTTTATAAGGAAATATACTTAGAAACTTAGCTTAATATTATATTAATAGAAAGAAATTTTTATAAGTTAGAATTACTTATTAATAATACTTAATTACTAAAATTAGTCTTAAGGATAAAACTAATAGAGAGAGAACCTTATATTATAGCTATAATATAAGCTAAGTAGGGAAATATAATAGAAATACTTTAATTAAGTAAAGGACTAAAGGGATTAAGTATTACTTATATTAATCTAAGGACTAAATATTAAAAATATTAGTCTTACCTTAGATTAAACCTAGAGAATATTAATCTAAAGATTAACTATAAATATATAATATAATAAGAGGATATTTCCTGAGGGATAAACCAGTTATATTAGTTTATATTAGCACTAGATTATATTATATAGCCTTAAAGGGTAATATAATATTATATCTAGTAATATACTTAAAGGTATTAAATATAACTAAGTTATATTAATAGCTAAGGTAATTACTATATAAGAAAGTATAAAGAGCGCGTTCTATATACTTATAGTTAATCTTTAGACCGATATTTCCTAGGCTTAATCTAGGGTAAGACTAATATTTTTAATATTTAGTCCCTAGATTAATATAGGTAATACTTAGTCCCTTTAGTCCCTTATTTAGTTAGAGTATTTCTGCTATATTTCCCCGCCTGGCTTATGTCATAGCTATTATATATAGAATATACTTATTATACTTTCTTATATAATAATTACCTTAATTATTAATATAACTTAGTTATATTTAATACCCTTAAGTATATTACTAGATATAATATTATATTAATCTTTAAGGCTATATAATATAATCTAGTGCTAATATAAATTAGTATAATTAATTTATCTCTTAGGAAATATCCCCTTATTATAATTTATATTTTATTATTTTACTTCTTTATAGCTTACCCTATAAGAGAATTATTTAATAAAAAGAAAAGCAAAAGGGCTATTTTATAGTATAAGGTAAGTCTATATAGCTAGCTTAATAAAAAAGATATAAGCTTAAAGAAATAAATCTAAATTATAGCTAATTTATATTTTATTATATTACTTTATTATAAATTACCGTATAGGAAAATTATAAGGCTTATAAAATAAGAAAAAAAAAGAGCTAATTTATAGTATAAAATAGGCCTTAATAATTAGCTTAATAAAAGAGATATAAGCTAAAAGAAATAAATTTAAATTATACTTAATTTATATTTTATTATATTATTCTTTTATAGCTTACCTTATAAGAAGCTAAATAAACTAAAGGAGTAAATAAAAAAGAGGCTATTTAATAATATAAATAGGGCCTAATAGCTAGCTTAATAAGAGAGATATAAGCTAAAAAAAATAAATCTATATTGAGTTAGGGGAAAAGCATGCTAAGCCAATTTGGGCTACTAAGTAATTTCTTATATATAGAAAAGCGAGGCAGAGGCTATAGAGCCTTGCCTTTATTATTACTTTCGGGAGCCTTAACCAGAGGACTTTTAGGCTCCTTCGTGGGTCATATCTTTATTGCTATGAATTAATTAATTACTCTTACTACTTTATATTGAATTTGCCTTATGAGAAAGTGCGTGAGATCTCTCTTTTAAGTAGACCTTAAAAAGAACGCATAGAAAATCCCTTCCTTTAGCTATATGGTTTGGTATGTTCTGTTTCTCTAATAAAATATTATACTTAATTTATATTTTATTATATTATTCCTTTATAGCTTACCTTATATATAAAATAAATAAGATATATCCCTTAGCTAACCCTAATTCAGCCTAGTCTACTTATATAAATATCCTCTAGCTAATTTAAATTATGCCTAATTTATATTTTATTATCTTATTCCTTTATAGCTTACCTTATAAGAAGGTAATTTAGCTAAAAAAGAAAAAGATTAAAGGGCTATATTATAATATAGGGTAAGTCTATATAAGAAATATATTAAGAGAGATATATAAAATAAAAAGGGCATAAATTAAATAAAGGTAAATTACTTTAAAATACCTTAAATCTTAGGGTTAAATTAATATCTTAAGAATAAAATATCTTCTTAATATTTTATTAATTAAGATTAATTAATTATATAACTATAGTCTTTTATCTCTTTATTAAATTTTATATTTATATAATTATAAGAACCTTATTTTCTTAAAACCTAGAGTTAATAATAAAAAAAACCTAGGCTTTATAGGTAAGGTAATAGCGCTATATTAAAAGCCTATATAAAAAAACCTAGGGTTAGTTAACCCCTGATTATAATATATAGTAGGTAATTAATGCGGAAGGATGCTACTTTCGCCTTCGGTTTCGGTTTCGCTTTCACATGTCTGGTCGCCCCATATTAATAAGTTAGTACTACCCTGGATCGCCCAAAGTAACCTCTGTTTAAGCGTTAAAGAGTTCAGTCCGGCTATTCGGATTGCTAAACACGGGCTAAGAATGATAAACGTGCTGCTATTAGCTAGTCATGAATTAAAATTAATTTCGTATTCGGTCCGATAGGGGCACTCCGCTACCTGAACTCGGATCACGACATATGAGAAACCGTAATTCGATCATATTAAAAGGAAGGCTTGTCAAACTTCAAAGCACCAGACACTTGGAGCCAATCCTGATCTTGTATCACTCAACTCGTCTGACAATATGACATCTACGATCCCTCACCCTCCTTATGACGAAGAACTAGGCGAAGCCTTGAACGCTTTCAAATTTCCTTCCCCTATCTTGCCGGAACACATCAAATTATTCAGATCCGCGCCGCTGCCAACTGCCGAAGACGTTCTGGTTGAGCCATACAAGTCCAGCTCTCACATCGAAAAAGTCATTCAAGGTCCAAATGGCGATATTGTTTTGTCTATCTTCACCCCTCACACTGTTGGATCCAGCCCAGCTCCATGTATCTATTGGATGCATGCAGGAGGGATGATAATGGGCAGCCGCTATGGTGGTATTCACCACATCTGGGATTCTGGACTAGACTGCAGCGCCGTGGTCGTATCTGTCGAATACCGCCTCGCCCCTGAAAACCCCGACCCCGCACCTCTTGAAGACTGCTACGCAGGATTGGAGTGGGTAGCGTCACATGCTACCGAGATAAACGTTGATACTGCCAAAATCATGGTTGCTGGCGTGTCCGCTGGAGGAGGCTTAGCCGCTGGTATTGCTCTTCGAAGCAGAGACTTCAACGGTCCAGGCATTTACGCCCAATGTTTGAGCTGCCCCATGTTGGATGACAGGTGCAGTTCACTATCAAATCACCAGTATGAAAACGAAGGAACGTGGAGCAGGATTAGCAACTTGACGGGCTGGAAATCTCTACTTGGGAACAGACAGGGCAGCGACGAGGTTAGTATTTATTCGGCCCCAGGCCGCTCAGAAGACTTCAGTAGCTTGCCGCAGACATTCATGGAAGTAGGGAGTGCTGAAATCTTTCGGGAAGAGGTTGTTGGCTATGCAAACGGACTATGGGCCGCTGGTGGACAGGTTGAGCTGCATGTCTGGCCAGGTGCATTTCACGCCTTTGACAGTTTGGCTCCGCATGCTGAGTTATCAAAGATGGCGAAAGCGACCAGAAGGGCGTGGATTAAAAGGATATTCTCCAAGTAGTCAACTACCGCCTTCTCGCACCCCCAAGCCGGCCATATACTTAGCCGCCCAAATTGCACATTACCTTTGTCATATGCGCAACAACCTCTTGGGCATTCATCCTTTCGAAAATCATCCTACCTAGCACGCGTGCTTATCGTAACCTTGAATTAGCAACTTATTTTGTGGTCCGCATCGCGACGTAGCACTGGATTCAGGCCGTCTTCATGTGAAGCTTGGCCACTTCGACAGTATTCGACTACTTGAGCTCCCACGCTCCAGCCCTGACAATCCGATACACCGACAATCATTTTAAACCACGATAACCCGTGTGTTCGGATTTATTGTGTGTCAAAGTCAGGTCTCTTCCTGCAATCGTGTTTAAATTTTCCAACCCGTGAATAACCCCATTTCTTGCACTGCGAGGCTCATCTTCCAGCTATTAGGTTTCTATGGCTATAGAGCCTTATCTTAGGTTTTCGGTGTTTTGCAGTATTGGGTTTTAATACTGCCGTGTGTCTTCAACTGTCTCCTTTGCTCCTGTGGCTGACAGAGATGTGATCAAAAAAATAGAATAGAACCACGATAACTTACGCTATGAGGTAGTAAAAATTAGAGGACTAGATGCATTCGGTTACGGTTTTACCGCCCTATCATATCTACCAAGTTTACTTTGTTTTGGAAAAATTTGGTTCTCTGAATAACCCGTCATTCCCTGACAGCCTGGCCCCCTGATCTCCATACGACTCCTTACTAAACAATCATGACGTATATGTACCTAGTAAACTGGCTTTTCTTCATCCCACCTTGTCACTGTCTCACTCCTCCTCGAATTCCGACCGTCGACGTTTGGATCCCGCGCTTGTTTTGGGGCTTGTGCTGTGGAAGTTCCCCTGGTAGTCGTCATTCAGCCCGGTCTTCTTGCAGCGATCAACACCGAGCAACAGCTTCGAATACGCTGCCGCCGTAGCAGCCGCATAGTTCTGCCAGTCGTCGTTCTTGTGCACATCACAGTAATCGCAGATGCCGCGGATCACGAGGCAAGGAACCGCGTTGACCACGCCAGCGGCCTCCATCTCGAAGCACAGCACACCATGCTCGCGAGCCAGCTCGTCGCGACGCTTGGCATTTTTGATGACACTGTTGCCTGACCCTATGGGCCCATAATGAATCGTTGTTGGACGTGGAACACGCTGCCGCACATGATAGCCTGGACAGACCTTTTCCGATGACCGGCACGCCGTACAGGTTTCGTACAGTACATCCTCCTGGGCTGGGCGGCGGTATTCGGACATGAGCTTGGTAATTTTGGCAAGGTGTGGTTTCAGCGGGTCAGATGGCGGGTTAGGGACTGAGAGGAGGGCGCTAACGGCGGAGGCGAGAAAGCGCGGCGGATCTCGCAGCCTACCTGTCGGCTCAAAGATGTTGCTTTCTTTGTCTTTGCCAAGGTCGTACTGAACCACACTGGGGGACCTGCCTTCAGGAATACCAACAACCACATCGCCAAGGCGGATATCATTGTGTTCCGAGGGGGCGCCGCCAGCGATGCCAACTAGGAGGCAAAACTTGAGTGCCGGAAAGCTGCGCACCATGTTGGACGCGACCGATGCAGCTGAGTTGGTCCCGTACTCGCCGGCCGGGAGACATGCGGTAACGACCATGTGGTTCGCCATGGCGCCGAGCGCATACTGATTGTCGTCGCCTTCTTCCCTTTCGAGGCTGCCATGTTCACTGTCAAAGAGCGCTCGCACTGCCTTGAGTTCTTTCCACAATGCGCCAATGATTCCGACCTTGTAAACTTGTCGAGAATATGTTCTGCAACCCATGGAAGCTGCTGAGTTTGGCATCCTATTGTCGGCGTGGAAGTCGCTTGGAGACCTCATGAAACGAGTGTTCGACCCTGACTCAGACACGGACATTGCCAAACTTGAGCCAATACCGCTATCTTTGAGCGAATCTGGGTCTGCTTCAGCCGACAGCTCATCTTCTTGAGGATAGCCGGTGTCCCCCCAGACCCACGAGAAATTCGAACTATATCCAAAAATGAGAGCTGGTAGATTGTGCTGCCGTCACTTTGAC
Organism: Fusarium vanettenii 77-13-4; assembly: GCF_000151355.1. Taxonomy (NCBI): domain Eukaryota; kingdom Fungi; phylum Ascomycota; class Sordariomycetes; order Hypocreales; family Nectriaceae; genus Fusarium; species Fusarium vanettenii. The sequence goes on along the minus strand of NW_003315717.1, from coordinate 11,181 downwards.
ATTATCTTAAGACTGCACAGACCATATGCTCACCTGGTACAGATACCTGTGACTTCTGGTACATGGTGAATGACAGAGATCTGCTGAGCCTGGCCGAGTCACTAATTGGGAAGATTGTCAAGATTCACTGATAACAAAGAGGATAGAAGTAAAGGAGAGCTACTCATGCTCAGGTAGAAGGTGGTAGTGGAATCTAGAGTCCCCCTAAACAAATACACGAGCTGAAGGGAGCCCGAGAATCTGTCAGTAGGAGTGGTGACATTCTCAAGGCCAAGGTGATCGCTGTCACAGGCCAAGATTTGAGAAGCAAGGATGTGGATGGCAGGTTGTCATTTTACAAATGGCTATGTGGATAAGGTTGGTCGAGGCAGCATGATTCTGCGATGCAGCTAGGAGGACTATGGTTAAGGTTACTGTGTTGCATGGCATTGGGCCGACTGAGCTGCCTTTTGTGTCTACTCAAGTACCATTTTGCCAACGTCGTTGCTCTCTTGTATCCAAGGGTATGAGTGAGAAAAACGGGAAGGACTTAAACCCAGTAGTCAAGACACCGGGATCTCCTGGAACCTCCAATTACTATGCGGGGCGAGGTTGTTCAATACATGATCAATGCCGTATTTAGTCTCCTTGCTTGTGTAGGTTACTAGATGCTAATACCAGCAAATCGATTTCCCAAAGCCCCGTCTGCCAACAGTTCGGCAAGTGCGGCAGAAAGCAATGACAAACCGGAGATTTCATTTCAGTGTTCCCGAGATTGACGTATACATCGAACACATCTCAGCAAAATGATAGATCATACCCGCCGTATCTTGGATGTAGATTACAGCAAGGTGAGGCCTAGGGCAGAGCACAAATCCTTAAATGAAGCTTTTGGAATAGCGTTTTCTCCTAATCACCACGCAGCCGACTATCATCATATCTGCACAAGGCTTAGGTCACGTCAAGGGGGCTTTTGCAAAACATTGCGGACACCGGAGGAGCATCGCTTGGAATCCGTTGGCCATAGCGACAACGGCGCCTGCTGGAAAGAGCTTTAAAAGATAAGGAATATTGGTTGTGGTGTTGAACACCAAAGTGCTGGTTCACGCTTCAAGGTCATAGTGCGCGCCCATTATGCTTCTGAATCATTTCTACCGTTCTACGAATGCATCCTCAGCCCACTTTCTGTACGTTGTTTCAATCCAGTCCCCAAGCCTCCTCAATGAAGCAACTAACTGATACAAGCCCAAGAGGGTTCTCGTGTCTCCAATAGACAGCTCCTCAGCAACTTCAATGTGACTACCATGAAAAGAAGCAAAAGAAATATGCCACTCATGTCCCACGACATGGATGAGAGGAATTGTCGGCATCTTGGCGTGAGGCAAGAGCTCCGTCATGCGTTTGAACCATGCAGCGGTCCAGACTGAAAGTTGGAGTTTCCCTTGGTTGGACGAAGTTGCAGTTTTGGTCTCGATGTTGCAGGCAATCGGAGCATATTGCAACGGTGCGTATGAGGATTGATTGACAAACTGAACGTCACGCTCCTGAGCCCAAACTTTGTTGGCGATTCGAGCCATTAATCGACCATCAGCCTCCGGAGGTACTGGATCGTGAGGTGTAGATCGCGGACTTCCCTTATTTAACCACAGAAGCAAGGTGAAGTCGATCATCTTACTCTCGACAACTGTCGCTTTGCCCTTTGTAGTTGGTACAAAACAGGGCGCAATCTTGGCCGATGTAGACGGCTCGACGCGTATGGCTGGATAACCTGCCAATGCATGCCTCAACACAGGCATGTGCACCCACATGTTCCAAGATGCCTCAGAGCAGTCGGAAAGTTTACACTGTTTCGCATCGGATTCGATTTCGCGCAAGAACTCGAGCTCTCTGTTTGCGGCCGTGAGCTTTTCGGTATTGTTTTCGTCTTTCTGACCAAAGAACCACCGGTCTTTGATTCGATCGGGAATGATGGATTTGATGTTCTGGTTAATCTCCCATGGGATGAAGTTTTCCTTGTCATCGATATCTTGCAATCTTCGATATAAGTCGTGCACACTTGAAGGCAGGATATCAATCCCATTCATGTCTAGTTGTAAAACGTCGACCGGCACATCGAGAGCTTGAAGATTGTTGTTGGATTTGACTGGACTTTTTGGTCGCCCTCTTCTGCTGGTCGGGGCATCTGATGTTCCCGGAGATGGCGGAGGATCTTGAGAAGCATGAGATGAATCCGAAGGAGGGATGTTAGGAATGTTGACGAGGCGGAATGGAATTTGTTGGTCGTTCAAGACGCCAGACGCGGGTACTCTGCTTGAACGAGGGGTAACATCATGGTCCTCATCCGAAGCCCGAGACCCAACCCTTTTCCGCTTTGGTGAGATTTGTCTAGCGGACATGCCCTCATTCGATGAAGGAGGAGTGATTTGTGACCAGGACTGTTGGCGAAGCTGACGACACTTTGAATGCACTGGATGTTGAATCTCTGTAGTGAGGTTGGTTACATCGACACTTGATGAATCTGGAATGGCATTGAGCCAGTGCTCAATAGATCGCGCACAGCCCATGAGAGAGAGAGAGAAGTGAAGGTCGGATCAGCTTGAAAATATAGATAAAAGACGATGATATAATCACAAGTATGTAGGTGCGTGAACTCTTGATAAACGGGTTTATTTACGAGTTGTTGTTGACGTGATCGAGTTGGCGGGGCAATGGCCGGCTAAAGATCGGTCGGCCTCGTGCGCTCACTGACTAATCATCATACGATAGCACTATCTACAGTAGCAATCAGGCATAATTACTTTTTCAACATGATTCGCAATTGGCCCCGAGCACGACACGTAAACATGAATCAATTTGCAATTCAGCGCCATTAGTTTGTTATCCGTAACGCTCCTTATGCATGCTTTTCGCAAATCGGTTAGGCAGTTGCATGTGGATACTTGCACGGATGTTTACACTTGAAACCAGCTTTCGGAGAAGCCTGAACAAGTTTTCTATATTTATTAGTGCACTCTTTATATCGTACATCACCACGATTGAGATGTTGGGCACTGGCATTCGTTATGTCGTTTTTCCCGGATGCTAAGATCGGTCCGGACCCCTTCAACCGTCATGAATGTTAAAGAGAGAATTAGGATCAACGCTATTCTAGTCGCTACGAAATTCTGAGCCGTGATCCACCTAGCTAGGCTCCTTCTATATTATTCCTACCAGTGGATTGAGCGGCATAACGAGTACAGATCAACCTTCTCTTGCGCGTTTTTAAGTTTTCTATAACATACTTGCCGGCTGAGCAATCTGGTTGCCGCTCTTACCAGTTCTACCTTTGATTGACTTGACGATTTTCCCGTTACCAAGTCTCTTTATGACAAACGACCCATCTTTGGACCACTGGTTCATCCAAACACTGTCTATAGATCAGGTAAGCTCTTGTCGGCTCCTCCAAGAATGGTTCATTTCTTTGATCGTACAGGAGACCGTCTTTGTGAATCTAGTGACAGAGGACTTGACAAGCTGCGCATTTCCTTTGGTGAAACCTTCCATGTATTCATTGCTAGGTGAGAGCCTACGACATCTGAGTCCAAACTCTGGCGTCAAGTAGTCTGCGATATCATCGTTGCCAATACTAGCTCGCATAAAAGCCTTCATGTCGATTTTCGCTTTTTTCGAAATGTCACTGGTTTCATGTTGCTGGGATTAGATGTCTAATCAGCCAAAGGGTATTTTCCGTTTGAATGCCATTTGAGAGCTCACCAATGGGGCCCTGCCCCCCAAATCCTTTTCGGGTTTCCCAATATAGTCTTCACAAGCCTTTGGATCATTGCGAAACTTTTTCTTCTGTTCTTCGGTATCTAAGAGCGCGTTAGGTGCTCATATGAACCAGGGTCTCTGGTCGTAGGTAACGCAGGTGATCGAGGGCCGCCTTCAGTGATCTTGTAACTGACACAACAATAGCAAAACAGGGATCAATCTAGTTTTCACGGGCGAGAAGCCCAACTCCTCAGCCGTTACAAGCTAGCGACCGAAACAGGCGCAAACAATCACACCCCAAGACCCAAGTTGCGAAGGAATCCTTGTCTTCTTCATCTCCTGCACCAGGACAGGCGCCCTCTCTCATCCTTTCACGACAAAGCCTATAGTAGACAGGCTTTTTAATACGGTAAATATGAGAATTTATCTTGTTATATTTTTCAAGAATCATTATAGTCATGTGCTAGAGTTATTAGACTCTGCAACTAAAGCGTCTATAAAAGAAGCAATCGTCATGATGTTATCGTCAACTTGGCCATGATTGTTTAGCCAACGAGACTCAACAGAAACATCAGTTTTCCCCCATCCATATGGCTGCAGCTCAATGTCTTGTGTTATTGGCAATTCATGTTGATAATGTTGTTGATGATGTTGGTGTTTGTGTTGCACACGAGGCGGCTCGGTGACCGTGTCCTGACTCAATGAAGGTTCTAAGTCATTTCGAGACTCAGACTTCTTCAGTTCGACTTGAACGGTTACCTCTTGGAATACAACAATACCCCCGTTTAAGAATGATTGCTGGTGTGCGGTGTAATGACGCTCAGGGGGGTATACGTCCACTATCTCTGTCGACGGAGGGCGCTCACTGAGGCCTTCGCTAGCTCCAGGGGGACACAAGTTGATTGTTGAGGATGAGCGTATAGAATCTTGCGACGGAGCGCGAATCCTCATTCCTGTAACGCCAGCTTTCTTACCCTTTGAATCTGCCAATGCCACAGCACTTTTCAGTCGGCGGAGTGTCGAAGACGGTCCGGAAGTGAGCTCATTATTCGCCCGGCTTGCGGGCATGTTCAAAGGATCAAAGTCGTGATGGAGAACCCGTACAAACTCCTGTCGAGATTGTTCCAACACCTGTCGCATTCTGAACAGGTTGAGCGGGACCCATTGGCAGTTGGGACCAAACGAGATGACGGGATGAGGAATTTTGAGCCGCAACGCCATCATGAAGGTCTCGTCTGCTTGGTCCCCATCAATACCGAACGGAAGTCGCACGATAGACGATGCGAGCACAGCATCATGAAACAGAGGTTCCTGCACCAAACCACGTAGTGAATCAATGGCATTGGAGAGATACTTGGCGAATTGTTCCTCTTGAGGAGACCTCGAAGATGCACCTGTAGTTCTCAACCGTTGGAGGACTTCTGGTACTCGTAATCCACCAAGTCCTCGCAAAAGGCCCATGTGGCAGTCGTTGATACTATTGAGAGGTAAAGGTAGTGAAGGAATCAAGTGACGAGCGTCTCTCCGTACAAGGACTTGGGCCTTGTTGAGCCCTGGATCCTGGACAGCGAAGAAGCCTAGATGAACCCCAGGCTTGATCCGAACTTGCTGATCAACAAAGCTTTTCATGTCGCGAAGCTTTGATTCGAATTCGGTAGACTGAATCTGCAAATGGGTCGTTGAGTTGTTGCTTACTTGGCCAGGGTCGACAAAACGGAATCCAGCCGATACGAGTCTCTTGACCTCGTCGTCTGATTCAAGGCGACGAACCAGGAACATCAGTGCGCCTCGTGCGTCCATGCCATTCTCGAGTCCGACCTCTTTCTTGAGGCGGCCAACTTCGGTTGAGCCCTTACTGCTCGTCTCGCTCAGTCCGACGGTATCATCGCCTCGGCGTTGTTCAAGTGCTTGTAGGTAAGCTGGGTTTGGAACTGTTCTTTTGGGCAGGATTTGATCCCACAGAACCCCGATTGCTGTGAGGGGCTCGTTGAGGCGATCGCTGAGCTCAGAAGCGGCGACGCAGAAGAGTTCGCGGAAAATGATTTCGTATCCCTCGATGAGCTTCCCGTCGTCGGTAATCAGCTGGATCCCCTTCCTCGCATCCTTATGGCGTCTTTTGTGTGGTAACTGTGCTAGATGTTGTTTCATGCCGTTTATTAGTCCCGAAATTCCGATCCAATTCCGCGAGGCTTGAAACATCCAGTGAAACTGTGAATGAGCAGTGGTGAATCTTTCCTTGGTGTTCTATGAAAGGAAAAGAACCCGCGTTAGTTGTTCGACTCATGCATGGACTGGGAGACTTGATACGTGAGGAAGCGGGGGATAATCTTACCTCTCCGATGAAGAAATCAGTGACAACAACGTTGGGGAAAACTCCGTTGGAATCAACAAGAAGACGTCCGTTTTTATCAAACACAATAGCGCCTAATGCAATCTGCTGGGCACGACGGGCTGCTTGCTTGAGTGTGCGGGCTCGAAGGATAGCTGATCCAGCAATGATGATACAAGCACTGAGAGACTATCAGAGTTAGTCGACCTGCAGTTGGATGACGTGGTGTTTGGTTATAGAAACAACGAGTCGGCAAACACTTACCAAACAAATAACTGCAATCACCGTCGCAGTCCGTGATCCTCCCTCTGCTCTCCCGAGCTGAACCAGTCGATACTCAGTGCCAACAGAGGCACACCAGTGCATACTGGATACCGCTCCAGCCAGGACAATAGCAGAAATAGTCCGTTTCCACCAGCTACTCGCCGAGAGCGATTGGAAAATGGAAAACATGGCCAATGCCACGGTACTGGCAACAACTGCAATAATAGCAGCCCCCGCGATATATGCCGTGGCATAGATGCACCGATAGTTTTTGATGGAAGCATTACCCAAGTAGTGCATCCCGCAGATAGCAGAACCACAAAGAATTCCAGCAGTTACCACCCTCCACCAAGCGATTCGATTTGTGATGCCTATTGCGTAAAAGGCAGCAAGTAGGACAAGAACAGGCAAACAGAAAGAGAGTACTGTGATGCCACTGGAGTAGGCAATCTGCATCTCTGTCTCCCCATCAGCAAGGATGAGCGCCTGGTTTCCAACAAAATGCTGCACAGGAAATAAGTGTGTATTCACGAAAAGAAGCAAGCCATGATGCAGTGAGATGGTAGAAAACTTGCAACTTACCATGCACCAAATAGCTATACCACCCATGGTGATTGCAGAGCACCCGAGTACCAGACTAATGCCTCTGTATCAGCAGACCGTCTTGGAAATACTCATGCCTTGGCTATCATGCATACTGATTCGAAATACCGTTAAACCATGATCGCCGATTGACCAATTCAAGAGTCGAAGCAGCGCCCACCAAGCTGATGAGGTAGCTGAGAGCCAGGTAGCCGGCATTGTATGCCTTTGGCACAATCTGGCCCTGATACTGCTCGAGAAGGTCTTCAACAGTCATCTTTGGGGGTCGCAGATGTAGCTCAAGACAAATGAACCATGAAGTCAAGAACATTTACATAACAGACTTTTTGCGAAACGAAAAATGGAATGACGATCGACAGCTTTTAATACTAGGAGCGTCAGGGGCAGGCTTGGACTAAACAGGTTTGGTCGCGGAATAATGATTTGAGCCCCGGATGCATTAGTCCTCTTGGGGAGTTAAGCTTTCCGAGTCATGGTCCAGAATGAAACATGAAACGGGGGCAACCACAACGCGACTGACAGACTTTGAGGCACAACTTTACATGCTCTGTTGACTGACAAGAAAATTGAGACAGTTCAAGTCCAGATGGCGCCAGTGGTTGTGTCAATTTTCCTGTCACCGCCCTCACAGCCCGTGGGATCGATCCGCCATTAATTAGTTCAAAGCCAAGGTTGCATTCCTTACGAGTTCCGTCCAATAGTGCTTACTGGGTTACGATAATCGGATTGTGTAGTTTGGCTAACCGGACTGTGTTTCTAATCGAAAAAGGCTATATTTAGCGCATAATCTTAGTCCCGATATGCGGTATAAGGCCTCGCTACTGGAATGCTATGAGAAGCCTATATACCTTTTATCGCATATACCTTTTACCTCTTTTATAATTATATTTCGTAGGCCGCGATAAGGTTGTCTTAAAGGATTCTATTTTACCCTTTAATTACCTATAAAATATAAGAGGAAAGAAGTATTATAAGAATTAATAAAGATAGTAGATTGCCCTAAGGCTATTAGCGCGGCGAGAAGCGGCGTTATTATTATAAATAGCTGTAATTAAGGAGGTAATTAACTCCGAGGGGTATTACGTGAAACCTTCTTAATCGGGAAGGGATTTTTAAGCCTTCCTTAATTAGGAAGTGCATAGTCCGGTTAGCTAAATACCATAGTTATCACGGCCTAATATGCAACTATCATATACATAAGCGGGACCCTATAATTCCTTACCAATCAAACAAGCGATCACCCTCACTACCAAACGATCATAATAATTACCTTATTAATCACTCTAATTACTTATATAATCACCCTAATTAGGGTTAATAGGCAAAGTAATCATAATTAATACCTAAAGTATATAGAATATACTTATTATACTTTCTTATATAATAGCTACCTTAGCTATTAATATAACTTAGTTATACTTAATACCTTTAAGTATATTACTAGATATAATATTATATTACCCTTTAAGGCTATATAATATAATTTAGTACTAATATAAACTAATATAACTAATTTATCCCTTAAGAAATATCCTCTTATTATATATTAATAGCTCTTATTTATTAGATTACTTATATTACCTTAAATAATATTAAACATAATAGCTACTTAGGCTACTCCTAGTAATAACTATTAGTAAGTTCTATTTACTAATTACTTACCTATTTTTATCGCATTAGCTTAGGCTAACTTTAATAATAATAAAAAAATAAATAGTAATAATAAAAAAATTAAGTAACTCTATGCCTAGGTTATTATTATAACTACCGAAATAAAGGAACTTAGAGGACTTATTAACTATATAGCTATTACTTAATAAATCTAAAACTAATAATACTATAAGAATATCTAGAATATTAATAATATAGCGATTATTATTATAAAGGGTAAAAATATTAAAGAAATCTTAAAGCTAAAATAATTAAAGAAATTTAATAATACTATATATAAATTATTAATATTTCTTATATAATTATATATATTTATATTTTATTACCTTACCTAGTTTATTATAATATCTAATAAGGTCTAATATACTATAAGATATCTTACTAAGCATATTATAGCTTAATTTAAACCTATTATAAAGGAATACCTTATTAAACTACTTAGCGAATACTCGCTATAGATTATAAACCTCTATTTTAGCTTTAAAACCTTTAAAGCTATACTTTAATAAGCCTTTAAAATAATAGATAAAAAGGCCTAAGTAAAAAGAAAAATTAAGGTACTCTAATAAACTTATTCTATATTAGAATATAATATTAAGTACCTCTAGCTTACCTTAAAGCTTAATTAAGATTAAGAACCCTTAATATCCTTTTTCTTTAATAGACTTAAAAGGGAAATATAGGCTAAACTCTATAAAAAAGACTAACCTAATAACCTTATTAATTATATTAGCTAAATAATTAAAATTAATAATTAATAGTTTTCTTAGAAAAAACTCTAGAACCCCCGCTATAATAAAAAAAACTATTAGAAACCTCGATTTAATACTAACTAGGGATAAACCTAATAAACCGATACCTCCTATAGAACCTATATAGGACCTATAAAACTTAGAATAACCTAATAAGGAACCCTAGGCATAAAATATTACTATTACTATAAGAAGGGATATAAAATAAATAAATATAAGAAGAAATAATAAGATATCTAAGAAGGATAATATAAACCTAAATAATAATAGGTACTTCCTAAAGGAAAGAAGTAAATAAGATTTATATAAATTAATAATAAACCCTAGATAGCTCTTTAGATAATAAAGATACTCGGCATAGCATAAGTAGGCTATAACTAAACCGGAGCTATATTCGGCTAGATTAATATACTATATTAGTAAGCTTACCTTATAGAAGAATAGGCTAGGGAAAATAAGGTCGCCTAGAATAATAAGAAAGATTAAGTATATTAGATAACCCGACCCCGGAAACTTAATTATATAAACCTTATAGATTATATTAGGATATAATTAGAATATGAATTACTATTAGAGCCTATTATTAAGGTTAGTACTAAACTAAATACTAAGACTATTGCGATTACCCGAAAAAGACAGCATAATTAAGGCAAGAAATAATAGAGGATTCTAAAAGAATAATAGGGAGAATTATCTTAATAACCTAACTAATATTATAAAGACCCTAGCTATGCTAATAAAGCATAAGCCTAGTAGAAACTAAATATAATATGCGCCTAATAATATAAAAGTAACCCTATAGAAGCTAAGTAGGAAGAAGATTATGAGATTATAGTTAAAAAGGAGACTAGATTATACTATTAGAAGGAGAAAAGAAATAAGTATATCTAATTAGCTAGAAAAAGATAAGATATTAATAACACTAGTAATATCTATATATATGCTTATTATATAGACCTCGCTATAAACCCACGGTAGCTAAAAATATATTATAATCTATAAGACGATATATAAACTATGCGTATATACCCTAGATATAAAGAAATCTTATAGATCTCTTATAGGGACTATTATTATATTACCTATCTAGAAATAAAAGAATAAAAGAATTATTTCCTAATATAACTTAAGGATCCTAATATATAACCCTACCTTACCTATAAAATATTCTAATATATACTAGAGTAATAATATAAAGGAATAGGCATTATATAATTATAGTTCTAGCTAACTAAGGATAAATCTATTAGCATAAAATAATAGCTAATTATTACTACCTAGAGAACTATAGCTAAATAAGTAAAAGCTCTAATAAGAGAATATAATAATAATAAAACTACCTTATATAATAATAATATATATCCTAGATATAGATAATATATCTTAGCTACCTATAATAAGATTAAATATATAGCTAAGGAAGGATTTAATTTCTTTATTTATAAAAGAAAAGAAGATAATAAATAATAATATAAAGAAATCTAATTATATCTTAGAAGGGACTAAGGATTAACCGATTAGCTCCTATAAGATTATGCTAACTATATTAGGCGCGGTAACCTAGATAAGGTCTACCTAATAATAGAAAAGAATCATAGCGATTACCCTAATAATAATTAGATCGCAAAATAAGCCTACTAAGAATAGCTATATAAATAAGACGACTATAACTATAAAGCATATAGTAAAAGTAAATATAAATATAATTATTATAGCTATATACTCTATTAGTTAAAAAACTAGATACCTCGTCTAATATAAGGCAATAGATAGATAAATAAGGGAATAAATTACCTTAGAAGGCCCTTTACTCTATAGATAGAGGATATAGGC
>NW_003315716.1:0-17561 GCF_000151355.1 Fusarium vanettenii 77-13-4 | reverse complement strand
CGTAATTACCCTAGGAAATAGCCGCTATTACTATGATATTCAAATCGTAGCTATTTCAAAGGATTCTGCCAAGGAAGACCCTTATAGCACCCTCAGAGAGGCCGCAGAAGAGAAACGCAGGAAATATAGGTCTCTCGGGGCCTTCTTCCAGCCTCTTATCTTCTCCGCAGGTGGCCTTATGGACCTAGAGACCGCTAAGGCCTATCAGAAGCTCCAGGACCTTATTGGCCCCTTTGCGGCTAATCAGCTAGATTCCTCTATAAGCCTTGCCCTTATGAGGACTAGGGCGACCTCGGCGGCTTCTATAGCCCGAGATACCCCTAGTAACCTAGCTAGGTCGATTTGGAATACTTCTAGGGCTTCCTAAGGCTATTTTTCTCTCTTTTATCCCTTATTATTTACCTTTTATCCCTTATCCCTTATCCCTTATCTCTTATTCCTTATACCCCTTTCTTAGCTATATCTCTCTCTTAGCTATATCTCTTTCTTAGCTATATCTCTTTCTTAGCTATATCTCTTTTTTCTTTTCTTTTTACTCCTTAGAGAAATCTCCTCTCTTTACCTTATAAGCTATATCTTTAGCTAGAAGAAACCTCCCGGGCAGACTAGCTTAGATAGTAAATACTAACCCCAACCATAACCCTAACCCGGTTATCGTCTCATCGAGCCAACTTGCTTCTTCGTCAACCGACGGACGGAGCATTCTATGACGCGCTGATCTTTCCGCTCGCTCAGCGCTCCACCACATGCAGCACTCCAGGGCCAAGTGCATAATTATCTACTCCTCTCTGCGATGCAGACAGATATTCTATAAACCCGAGAACGCCGCCCTGCGCAAACAAAAATCGATCAAAGCAGTCATTCAGCGACACCGCCTAACTATTCCCGTCTTCTCTAAAGAACAGCTCATTCAGATCCTCCAACACCTACTCAAAGAGGGCATATTTAAATCAAAACACACAGCTCGGTCCGCCTTCCCGGAGCTCTTCCCACCACCTATAGTACAAGAAGGGGTAGAGAGGGTCACTAAATCTTCTGCGCCTAATCGAACCAATTCTATCATGGAAGAACAAAAGACGTGGCTACGCAGGCAAGTCAGCTCGGATAGTGCCCCTTAATGAGAACTTACTTCTGATACTCCATTAGGCTACTCAATACCGGCATCTATTCCGATATCGAGCTCATCTCGACCGATAAGCTATATGAATTACACCGCACCGTGGTGTGCTCCTAGTCTCCTATAATACGCCGATCTTGCCAATACAATGCTGCCAGACTTCGCCAGGCCGAGACGAAGATAGCCGAATCCAGCAATAACACTAGCAAAGCTTTATTCAACTTTGGGGACGCAGACCCTCAGGCCGTTGATTGCGTGGTATAGTTCTTTTACCTATGGGACTACAATATTCCATCACCTATATCTAGCGACAATGCCCAAATAGGCGTCCCATATGCCGGTGACCCACCTGCTGAAGAGACGGTCACCCCCGACGGTTCCCACCTAATTCTCCATTCTAAGGTATTTACACTTGCGCACACCTATGACATATCTCGCCTCGGAGATCTATCGGTGGAGAAGTTCCAGGCAGTAGCTCGATCCCAGTGGAGATCTAGGTGTCTATTAGATGCGGCACGGGAAGCATACACTGCTACCCCATCTACGGTCTCGAAGATGCGGGAGGCTATCGTGAAGACGTTCTATGAGCATCGGGAGTTATTGGACGAGGATTTTGTCAAGGAGTTTCTGCTAGAAATGCCTCACCTAACCCTGGATATAATGATATACATGAATAAGCCCCCCGCCGTCACTGGGGTTCGGCATTAGCAGGTGGCCTGCATGATATTATCTTATAGTTATTCCTTCCCCCAGGTTTGAAGTGATTCCAAGACCGGCAGGGTGCAAGGTCTCTCGAGTCGCGCTAGATGCTGTGTTGGTTGTATAGAAGTTGTTCAAGGCGGCGATGTTTCTTTACCGAATTTAGCAGCCAAAAACCGCGACACTCAGTCTTATTGTATTATCTCAGTGTCGCGGTTTTCTGTTCAGGGCTTAGCGCACCGCCGCTTTTAAACCCCACCTAGGATCTGCAATAGCCGATTTATCTGTCAGCTTTTTACATTGAAGCCATTGGCAGTAGGAATATTGTTATACTGCAACTCCGGGACTTCCAACCAACTAATTATATCACCTCATATATGCTCATCACTCACCATCTTTTAGTAGGTAGGGCATGTGATTACGCGTTTATATGTTGCCCCTCCTCGCGTTGCGTGGCAATTTGCGACTCTCACCTTACAATAAGGCCAAACCCCATGTATAAAGCCAGTCTAACTTCACCGTGCCTTCCGTCCTTACCCTTATACCCTTAAGTCTACTGCAAAGTACGGCAATATCCCTCCTTTAAGAATTTTAATAATGGATGAACTTGCATTTCTTTCCGACCCTGACCCGTGTGAGAGCGAGGAGCGCTTTAGCCCGTACTAGGAAGCGCTCTTCCGGAGGGTTGTTGACGAGAAATCTTCTCGCGATGAAGCACGGATCATTCTCAAAGGATACTTCCCAGGTATGTCTGGCAAGTGTGAGGCATTCTTAAAAAGCAAGGAACCGCCGCCTGCTCTGCCGTATGTGCCGGCCTTTGAGCTTCGCCCTTGGCACCTGCCCCTTAGAATATAGGACTGGCTTGCGGAGGCCTTGCCATTCATCAACGGTACGGGTGAGGGTCGGCCCTCCTCGCTCGTCCTTATTGGACCTCCCGGATGCGGGAAGACTATGTTGGCTCTGACCTTTGGCCGCCCGGCTTTTATGGTAGATCGTTGGGATGTGGATGAGGTGCGGAGGCCCGGCATCACTCACGTCGTGCTGAAGAACGTCAGCTTATAAAATCTGTTATGCAAGCGGCATCTGGCTGGCTGTCAAATGCAGCTTTTCGTTGAGGAATAAGATGGAAGCAGCATGACTATACCTTTCGGACGTCCAGTCATTTGGGTATGCAGCCCAGATATGAGCCCTCTCAATGATCCAGAGGTAGGAGCGTATATGAACGACCCTGGCTCTGGCACCGTCATCGTGAATATTACGGACAAGTTGTATGGGTGATTGTTGAGTCTGGGGGTTTGGAGGTTATTATGCTAGCTTAGATTAATGCTCCGACTTGGTATATTCTTGATCATACTAGCCGTTATATATATCTTTGCCGGACTTACATAAAAGCCCTGCTTCTTATTCCCTTAAAATCTCCTTGACTACTAGCTACGATTTGAATAGCTATCCGAAATTCTTATTGTATGAAGAAAGAAAAAAGAAAGAGAAAAAAAAAAAGAAAAAATCAAAGTTATAATAATTAAGAACCTAGATTGTGTGTTTGACCATAGAGCAGAGAATATAGAAAAAGCGAGCCTGGATGAAATATCCTTCCCCAAGGCGAAGAGAACAGTTCATTAAGCTTACTACAGCTCAGTTTTACTTACGATATTACTCATTGTAACCCACAAATTCGTCCTAGGTCTTAATTAGAGTATGCCATACGCCTACTTATGCGGCCTAATGAGTTGACCGGCTTAATCTATAAAATATCACGCATAGTTCACAGGTAATCAATCAATTAATAAGTTTTGTTTAGTTATTAGTTTAATTATTATCTCGAATAATACTCGAGTACCTATCCACCTATTCCTGCTTATTGCTTTTAAATACGCACCCGATAAAGTTTCTCGGCTCCTTTATAAGAAATATTAAGTCGTCGCGAAGCTTATAGAGCTTATCTTGCGGCGCGAGGCGCGATTCATAATTCCGCGGGCTATCTCGACTGCCTTTAACCTGGATCTAACCTAATTCTCGAAGAAGTCGATTGTTGACTCCCTTGTGTTCTGTAGTTCAACATGATGACGATTAGCTTCCGTATGCAGGCTGTGGCAGACCGTGTCGTATAGGCAAGATCTTTAGAGATAGGACCTAGGGAGGAAATGGATAGATAGCTCACCGATCTTCTTCGTCATCTCAGAGACTCGCAACACTTGCCCATTATCTTTCTCCCACGGGAATGCTTCTGGCCGCAGGAACCAGAGCATTCTCGTCACCATATTTGCTGCTAGCAGGGCTAGGTCTCTTCGCTTAGTCATGGCGCTAAAGACCTTTGTGTTAGGCTAAACCTCTAGAGTCGCACTTGATGCCGTAATGGTTAAGGTTAGAATGAGCATGAGATCGCATAATGGATCCTCGAGGCAGTCTATCAGACAACAGTACGCCACGTAGTAGTGAGATAGCATACGCTGATCTCCTTTGGCGAATATCCGTCGTAGCTCGTTGAAGCCCTTATTCACGATGTCGGGTACCTGTTTGAATGGGATCTTATAGCTAAGGTCGATCCGCGGCCGTATTCTCGCTCGCTTGCCATCGACTGGCCTGGCCGCTATGCGAGCCTCTGCCTCTAATGCTCGCCGCTTAAGACTATTCGGCCGAGCTGCGAGCATAGTCGCTGACGTTGCCGCCCCGACGAGCTGTATCACCTGCTGATGTGTTAACCTTCGACGATGAGAGCCAGGCACCCATTCAATCTTCGTAGACACCATGGCAGCTGCGATGCCCGAGACCTACTGCGCCTTTGTTGCAAAGCCGCCCCTGGTGTGTTTGATGGCAGCCCGGAGGATGGAGGGCTAGGTGGAATGAGTCGGTGCGATGGATTCGATTCCCGGGCGACCTTTCTTACCGCCTTCCATCAACGCTGCATATATCTCCTCGGCAAAGTCTCGTCGAGTTTTCAAAACCATCTTCGAATCGTTGATCGAGCGATTATCGAATTTTAGAACCTTAACCGAGAGTTTCTTAAAGCTCCTATAATCGGAAAAAACATATAGTTAGTATAGCTCTCTCACTTGATTATCGGAAGGAAAGTGAGGTAGAAAGGCCCGGGGAAGGAGAAATAATAATAATAATAATAGGGTGATATTATGGGGTGAGAAAGGCAAGATATATACGATAAGTTGAATAGGGTTTCCCGCTCCTCCCATGCTCCTAAGGCTACTATCGCCTAAGCATTATTGTTGTTTATATCGTCGTCGTTGCGTAGCCCACCGCCGCCACCGCGAAGGCCACGATTAAGACCACGGCGAACTTGTCGGCAGATGAAGGCGACTATCTCCGGTACCTATAAGTCTCGGAATACCTCGTGGAGGAACGTCGTTATTCTATTCATCCCATCTATCGATCGGCCCCCCAGCTCGGCAAACCATAGTTAGCTGTGTCGGTTGGTAGCTATAGAGCGATCGTAGTGGTACTTAAGCGAGGCAATATGTATTAATACCGGCCGTCCGTTGTTTAGCTGCGGCCACCCTACTAGGTTAATAAGCCCCCGTCCCTCCCGGATGTCTAGCATCCGCGGAGATAGGAATGGCTATCTATACGTCTTTAGGCTATCTATCGTCCCAAGGAGCCTTATGACTTTGGTGGGTAGTACTCTTTGATCGCCGGTGAAGTAAAAGTTGCCTAGTTGATCGAGGGCAACGATGCCCTCGGAGAGGGCCATGCCTAACCCTTTTGATCCTCCCTCGCGGAAATGGCGATCTATCTTTGCTATGGCCGCTTCTAGGACTTTGGCAAAGGCCACTAGTATACCCGGAAAGATCTCTGGGGGAAAGCGTCGTAGGATACCGGCGTAGAGCTGCTTCTCCTTAAGGAAGAGCCGCATGAGCTGGAAGATGGGCTGCAGCATGGTGTTAAAGTTCCGGCGCTGGCGCATGAGCCGTGGAGCATCGATGGAAATTACCTGCTCGAACCGTAAGGCAAACTCGTTGGCCTGTAGGGCCGCCTCGACTCTCTGCTGTTCCCGAGCGAAAGGCGTCGAGGCACTAGGGTTTTTGGGTGTAAGCTGTCCTCGCACCTGAGCTAGTAAGCGCTGCTGTTTATCTCTGAGACGAGCTGTACGTTGAGCTTCGGTCGAGGGAATGGTGAGTGCCGCCGTCGCGAGACCGTGGCTCGCCAGTAGGTCGTCGGGCCGGTGACGGATCGATCGCTTTAGGTTGGAGTATCCCTGGAAGAACCCGAAGGAAAGTATATCGGCACCTTAGTTCTGGTGACTTATATTCTCCTTTATGATAGTGAATAGATCGCTGTCTAAGAAGGCGGGCGGGCGATCCAAGGTGAAATTCCTATACGCAGGGTGGAATCTAAGAGGGTAGAAGGTGTATTTGCTTCCGTAGAACTCATTAGCCACCCGGTTACGATTAGCAAGCAGGCATACTGCAGGACCTCTTCCTCCACCTGGATGCGTGCTTGCCGCGGTGTAGTGGACATCAATAGCTAGAGCATAGGAGATATGACTGATGTTGTCGAGGTTATACTTTGCCTCGAGGGCCTCGCGAAGCCGCCTTAAGCCATCGCTGTACAAAGCGTCGTGTTCTCCCTGTCTACCCGATGATGATGATGGGGCCCCCCGATGGTCTTCCTCTTTGTCCTCTTTATTACTATTAGAACGATGTTGATGGGTTAACCCGTCCTCTTCCTCTCCTTGCTGTTGTTGCTGTGCCTTTGCGACGCCTGTCGAATGGGTCA
The DNA here is from genome assembly GCF_000151355.1 of Fusarium vanettenii 77-13-4. Taxonomy (NCBI): domain Eukaryota; kingdom Fungi; phylum Ascomycota; class Sordariomycetes; order Hypocreales; family Nectriaceae; genus Fusarium; species Fusarium vanettenii. Next base: position 11,017 of record NW_003315716.1, on the reverse strand, counting down.
TGATGGCGCCTTTAGACTCATTCATCCACCTGATGAATCTCTCCTCCTGCTTATCATCACCCAACACCTCCCCGCTCCCTCCCTCTTCTTTATCCTCGAGGCGATGGGAATGGCCGCTACTAAGCGGGGCCGACGTAGTTATAATAATACGCCCAGCACCGGCGGCAGTAGGCAGATCGTGCTCCTCGCTATGACCGACCTTATCTTCTAATCGTCGACGACCTATTATCTCATGGTGATCGGGGCGGAAAGAATGAGATGGTGGCGATAGGGAAGCAGCACCGTGAGCCTCTACCGGCAGGAAGAGGCTGTCCTCCTCGGCGTCAGGGTGAGGATACTGATTATCATCACTATCCTCCTCCTCTTCCTTACCCTGTTGCTCCCGTCCTTGTCGTAGTCTCTCCTAACCGTCATTATCATCGTCGTTGTCGTCGTCGTCTATCTCGCCGTGGACATGCGTTGGTCTGATGATGATAGTTACCTGCTCGAGATTTACTATCTCCTTATTGATCTTAATCTTAATATTTGCCCCATAGTTATATGCGTGGAAAGCGGGTTAGTAATCGAGCCAGAAAGTATTACCGCCGCGGACGGAAAGGCCCTCGATAAATTCCTCCTAGCCTTCCATAAAACGAGTCTAAAATATGACCTATTTGTCGAATGCGATTATCTAAGCCTCTGCCCCTCCGAGGGCCTATCTCGGCTCGACCCTTTCGCTAAGGAGCTCCCCACGGAGAAAGATATCTTTAATATAGGATGCAAGCAATAAGGCACGACTATGCACGAGGGCAGTCCTCGTGTATGCTATATTATGCCGTCGATAATAAGGGTTACTATTTCTAGAAGAAGCCCTCTAGATCGGGTGCATAACGATGAACTAAGCCTCTTAGGTGGCACCGGTAGCGATGCGAAAGGTACGGCCGCTTAGGTTAAAATGAATCCCTTGCATATGCTTCGCACTATATGGCGCGTTCTAGTGCCGGAGGGAGATAGTAATATTATCGAAGAAATAACTAGACCGGCAGATCGGTCGACGTGGCCGGCCGACGATACTAACAAAGTCGAGTCAAAAGACGGGGTAATATTTATCTTCTTCGCTCGCCGGCCTCGATCCTATCTTCTTACTCCCGTAGTCGATAATAACTCGGCGTTATAGGAGGTTAAGAGCACGCGCCCCGTCAAAAGCCTCGTCGTTCGTCTCGGCAATGAACTCGTCAGCTAAGGTTATCACCTAAAGGGCACTTAAACCAAAAGCCAATATTAATTATTAGTTGGCCCCCGACCCTTATGTATATAAAGCGGAAAGAGACGAATACGATAAATGAATGAATGAATGAATGCGTCACCATATCTATATGCTCCCTGCCAAGGGGCGCTACTATACGCACTATATATCTAGGAATTACCGGCAAGGCTTATGGGGTCCTTAAGGTAGTATTCGCTTAATGGGGATTTAATGGGGATTTAATAACGATAATAGTAATATAATATAATAGAAAAATTAGTAAATCGAATCGAGTACTAGGACTAAGGGCTAATAATCTCCTCCTAGTATTAGATAGATTAATATTATATCTTTTAGAAAGTCTTAGTAACCTAATTTATAGATATTAACTGGCCGCTAGATACGCCAATAGGGTTAGACGCGCATATAGCTATAGTTAACTTATAAATACGAGAGGATTACTATTAATTATATCTTATTATATATTATATGACGTCAGACCTACTATCACACCTTAATAGTAGCTTACTTATCATAGGCGCTACGGGGCTCTAATATTCTTTATTACGTCCTTAGTCGCTTTCGGATCCTCCCGGCGTATCCGGTCCTTCCGGCGTAGCTATTACGTTTTAAAGCTACTTAATAAGTATACTCACTACTTAGTAGGCAAATTTCATTAATACTTTCTTATAATCCACGAAACTAACCGAGATATATTTTACGTAGTCTCCCATATGCGCTTAGGAGTCGATATAATTATTATTATTAGTATGTTTTTTTTTTCTATTGACTTTGGTCGATTTAATTTAAGATATATAGTATTATAGTATTATATATAAGATATTCTAAGTAGAGAGGCTCATATATCTCCTAGCCGCTTATTCTTTATAGCATATCCGCTCGAAATTAGGGTAGCTCTAGCATATCTATTTCTATCGCTAGCTTCCTAATATAGCCACCGGTCTATCTATCTACTCTACTGTCTGCGACGACGCTGGCGCGTTTCTCTTAGCTAGGTTAGATCGACCGGGGCTGCGTTGGCTAGTCGAGAGGCTTTTCTTGCCCTCCTGCGACTAAATAACCTTAGTTCCCCCTACTAGCCTTCCCGGTAGTCGCAGAGAATGGCTAATCTCTGCCATGGGACGCGGCTATTATGGTGGTAGATAGCCCATAGCTCCTTGCCCCTATGTGCCTCTTTTATAATAATTCCTCGATGATTATAAGGACCCTGGAGAAGGTAATATGGCCGTGTAGCTTGACTGCCGCATTAATAATAAGTCTGCCAGCTTAGCCGCCTCCCCGGTTCGATAATTACGCCCCTAAGACCCGCTTATCTTATTTATTGGGATAAACCTTTGCGATAGCTACTACTACTAATCATCGGAGAAGACTATGGTTATTATTCCCGATAAGAGCCTCTTATACTCTTGGTGCGCTATATAAATTAATCGTAACTCTTTGCCCGACTAAGGGACTCTATTATTAGACTTATTGTTTTCTATTGCTTTGCGATACCGGTCTATAGCCTACATAAGAATAGCTTGATCGATATATGTGCTAAGTTCCGTAGAGGCATATATACCACGGAGTGCCAGGTTCTCCTCTACCTCGGGTATATTTATAAGCTAATTATAGATAGCGCGCGTAATAGCTAATGCTAGTCTATAATGCGTCTCGCCGTTAGGGTAGTAAGCCTTATCTCCGCCGCGAAGCTCGCCGACGCGATCTAATACTAAATCCTACTATACTGGGCGGAATGCCGATCTAATAGTATCCCGAATAACCCGGAAAAGGCCTACCTATAGATCATTAGCGGCGAAGCATTCTACGTAGCTATCATCGTATTCTTCCGGCATTAGGGCAAGATAGTGTTTCGTCGAAGGATCCTTAAACCTAGCCATATAGCGCCGAATATAGTCTAGGACCTGCTTTTCTAGAGATCGGGAGCGCAGTTCTAACCAAGCTACGACGTCGTCGCCCTCCTCTCATAGCTAAGCCTACTAATTGGCCCCGCATGCGGTCGCTATTAGCCTTTTAATAGCAGGCATTAGATCCTGTCGCCTTAGCGGCTTATTGTTATCATGACGATTCACGATATCGGTGGGTTAGGTATTGACCTAGCGCACGATATAGTCTATGACCCGTATTATGATCTTGCCTTCGTCCTTTTTTATCCCTAGGAGCGACTATATATCGGGAAAGGGAAGGGCAGGATGATATTAAAGGATATGGCGGAAAAGGTCGTAATAGCTTTTCTTATTAAGCGAGCCGAAGAAGCCGGCCTAGCGAGAGGTCGGGGCAGCTAAATTATCGCTATCGCTATTATCTCTCGGGTAGAAGAGCCAGCGAACGTCTATGGCGGTATATGTATTGTTTCCGAGACCGGTGACTAACTTAGCCTAGTCTAAGACTTAAATAGATTCGGCGGCTAGGGTTAGCAAGGTCTTGAGGGTTTCGAGCACCTAATAGAATATGTCGAACCAATACTGCTCGTATAGAACGATAGGGTCGCTCGCGTTAGCCTCATAAAGCTCGACCTAATAAGGTCCACTATGATAATGATAATGAATTGATTGTACCTCCATAAGTATAAAGAGTCACTTATATCATCGATTCTATAACTAGCTATATGATCCTATATGGAGATATTAAAGGTTACCCTCCCTATTTGAGTTCTGCACTAGCGGGTGATTATAGGCCTTTATCGCTTATTCCTCCATAGAGTAATAAATCGGCTAATAAGAAAGCAGGTTTCACTGCGTAGATAGAGAATATCTAGTATTCTTTTCTTAAGAACTTATTTGTTCTTATTTTTCTAAGGGGAGAAAAGGGTGAGATCTTAGTCGGAGGCGGAGGCGAGCTATAATTAGATCTAGCTATGATTATCGGGTAAGGTAAGGTCGCGACGGTTAACGCGGAGCTTAATATCTAACTCGACGGGGAGAATATCTGGGGTTAGGCTAGTTAGCGTCTGATAATAATAGCGATAATAAAGATATACCCTTATTATAAAACTCGTAGATCTACTATAGATCGTCTAAACCTAAACTAGTTTACTTTGCATAGTCCCGCAATACTTTAATGCGATATTAGCCGGCCATAAGTTCGGGCTTCTCGTCATTAATATCGGCCTAGTGCTTAAATAATAGTATGGGATATTTAGTTAGATTATAATAATGATGGGGGTAACGATCTATTCCGGTAATAGTACTAATGATATTATCGACGGCGGCGGCACTATAGGTGACCTAGATATAGTTCTCCTTAGCTCGATGGGCGAGATTGCCCTAGCGAAAGGACTAATAAAGGTGGGCGATATAATTGCGGTCGAGGGGTCTATTATTACTGCGAGACCACGAAGAGGTAAGGAGGTTAATAGGAAACTAGGCAGTGGCAAGGCGGTATAGTTCTACCTGCCTTCTCATGGAGTTAATTTCTATAAATAATAGCGGAGAAGGCTTCGGTGGTTTAGCGGAGTCGGAGGATAGTTGTTATTGGTGGCTAGTAGGTAAGCTAAGCGGGAGGTTAGATGCGGGTATAGTAATAGGGAAATAATTAGTAGTAGTATCGAATAGGGCGAAGCTAAAGTCTAAAGTTATTAGAAAGGTCGGAGAGCCGGAATTAATTTCTCTCTAATTCTCTGCTACCTATTCTATATTAACTTGATGAAAAGGGATAGGCAAAGTTAGATCGTTCTATGGAGGATATAAGATGCCCTAGTCTAAATATTGATTTTCTGAAATAATCTAGTTCGATAAAGGACTATTATCCTAGGGCTAGGTAGTCTACGGTATTATTAATAAGTATTAGCGAGTATAATAGGCTCGAATGCGAAGTCGCGTAAGTTTATATTCCGATAAGGCTAGGTCTTACCTCTTTATCTATGTCTAAAGGACCTGAGATTGCGGTAGCTATAGCCTCGAGCGATCCTTATATTAATAGTTCTGCCGCGCTTATTAAATTAGCGTCGGGGCAAAACATACTACTCGTTCGTCTTATATCTATCGGGGAATGTATTACCGGAGCGGCCGAAAACATAGCTATGGGAGGAACTTGCAGAGAAGTCTTATAACCGATGGAGGAATCTCGAAAAGCAGAGGTTTCCGGCGGGAGGTGCTGAATCCTGGCTAACGAGGTGGCAGGATGGCCCCGATGGGAATGCTCGTCTAGATAATCTAATAGGATATGGGACTATGAGTCTAATGATAGGAAGAACTTGAATTTATAAGCCCTACTAATTATTAGTAATATTAGCCTCTCCGTGATAGACGTGGCTTATAAGCCGGATAGTTTTATGGCTGTCGGCTTCTAGGAGTTACTAGGCCTGGCTCTGCTGATGTAATTATTGGCGCCGTTTTCTATTATGGTTTCGTTCTCGCTGTTTCTTGGATTCGGATAAAACGGATGGAGGCGCTATGACCCCTTAGCGAGTTCGATCTTTAGATAGGGCAGAATAAAATCGCATGCTCATAGATTTGCGGGTTTATTAGACCCTCTATTTCTGGGGGGGGGGGGGGGTGTTTTAGTATTATTTATGTTCTTATTTAATGCGTCCCGACGGCCGTATTCTTTAAGACCTGGTAAAGGGGCGAGCTTAATTTCGAGTCTCAATATATGATTAGATGGGCTAATAGGGCTATGAAACGATGACTGGTTTTAGGGGGCGCCTGCTAAGAGCTTGCGTGCTGATGATGAAAAAGCAAACATGAGGTCAACTCGGCACTTGCTTTCCTTTAGGGCCACCATATATGGTGATCTAGGGTAAGAGTATATTGTGTAAAATGAAAACTTGCCTGTTTTAGGACGTCGCTGTGGAGCCGACCAGGATACCGTCCGGTCTAAACCAGGATACCGTCTAGTCCAAGCTAGGATACCGTCTAGTCTAAGCCTTGTTCTTATTGGTCGAAGTATGACGATAGCTTGGTAGGGCTATGACGATATTTTATAAACAGTCTTTCTGAGTTTAAATAATACTTTCGACTTAAAATAGATAGATATGAATGCCTTCTATTGCCTGTTTTATAGTTATAAGTAAGAAAAAATAATCTTCGCAATTATGATGGAATCTTATTGCTCCTGGTTATATTTAGTCTAGCTAGCTGTTTTAGGACATTACTATGGAGCCAGCAGGGATACTATCCGCTCTAAGCCTTGCTCTCATTGGTTTAAGTCATAGATAAACGACCAGGGTATAATAATAATTAACGGGGCTACCTTTATCTTAATAATGGGATAGATATTTTCTCTTTGCGAGTTTCTTAGTCAAGAGCAAGGGGAAAATAATCTTAATATCGATTAATTAATTAAGCTTTTCTCTATCTTTTTATTTAGTTATTTTTATATGCATTAGTATATTTGAATTTTAATAAAATAAAATATCGCTATTAACTGCCTGCGTGAATTCTACTGTCCCCGCGGACTTAAGCCTAGCGGGAGCCCGATTCGCATATCTAAATATATACTTCGCATATACTATATTATATATATCGCGATAATCTTTAGGCAACGTTCGACCTATATGTTATCTTAGGTATTAAATATAAGACTAATAAATATAAGTGGATTATTTATTAATAATAATAACTCCGTTCGCAACTCGAGGAGCTCCTTATCTAAATAGAGATCTAGCTTAAAATTCCATAGGTTTTCCCGATATTTGTATACTAGATTATAGACTACCTAGCCAAGTTTATAGAGGATATAATTATTAATTCCTCTATATTCTAAAAGATTCGTTAATATAGAGTCGTCGGATCGGTCTTATATATAACCTTACCTATTTTTCTTATTATTTCGGGGATCCTAAGAACTATACTATTATCTCGATCCTAAGGGAAACACTGCGGGTAAAGGAACCAAAGCATTCGGGTCATAAGTATCATAGCCAAAAGCTATCTACTCCTCCGAGGTCTAGGCTTAAAGTTGTTCTTGTTTTGCGGTAGTATAGGTGTGTCTATAGACGATATAAATATTAGTACTATTATCAGCAAGAGATTATATAAAGGATCCTCGAGAGCCTGCTCGAGGCAGTCGCGAGCATATTCGTAATGCGCTAAGATTTTCTAATTGCCGGAAGCATATAGTTATCGCGTAAAGTCGAGTCCTTCTTCGATAGTTCGCGGGATTTCGGTGAAGGGAATAGGACATCTAAAGTCGATTGAGGAAGTTCGTAGCCTCGTTTCGGCAGCATTAGTCTTAGTCTTAGTCCCGGCCTTAGTCTTAGCCTCGGCCGCATTTTCCGGCAGTAGACTAACGGGAAAGCCTAATATGTAGACATTTCCGCCGAGTAACTAACGATCCTCCCTGCAAAGCTCTATATTATCCTCCTATTTCCTCTACTAGTATAACCCGGAGATAAATAGACGAATAGCATTAAGTTAGCCTGGGCTTTTCGGCAACCTAGTGAATAAGCTATATATGTTATAGTATAGAATTATCTAAAAATGAGGCAATGCGTGTCTTCCTAGAGATCCTTTTTAGCTTTCTGCGTTAGCGGCGCTAAGGCATGTCTCGATAGACGTATAAAACCTTCGAGTTAGCTATCGATAATAGCAGTGATCCTAGAGTGTGCGGGCGATCCTATCGTCCTAGTCGAAAAGCCCCTATACCCTATCATAGTAGGCTCTTCTTAATTTATGCGGTCCTTTCCATATATAAGATAAATAAGGTAGCTCGCTAGCCAAGGTATAGATAATTTTATAGCTTAGTCCTCGGTAACCTTCCTAGGCCGATTCGTGCTTACTCTTAAACCCCGAGTCGAGAATAGGGTTAGTGCTATAGGTTTGTCGAATAACTTAGAGCGTAAATTGCCGATAAATCATCTTCCGCATGCGGTCTAAGATATTAGGATAAGCACTCGGCTCGCTGGTCCGCAGGTGATCCTCTAATTCTCTAGCTTTATAATACTCCCGGCTCACAGACTCTACGTCCTTCCAATTGCGAAACACTCCCTGGAGTCTATTAAAAGTAAATGTGGTTAATGCCACGAGGTCGTCATAGAGGTAAAAATTAGACTAATTAAAAAGATTAAGAGGCAACTAAGCGAGGCCTATCTAACGCATATTATTCTCGAAATCTAGACCACGGAGAGGCTTTCTCTATCGGTTCTTATATATGCCTTTGAATATCTGCGAGCGCTTTGCAATATAATGATAGTTGATGCTAGCTTTTAAAGAACAAAGAAGGATAGTAACTATAATCATATTTCTTTGATAATCTTCCTAATTAGTATTACGCTAGCTTCCTCGAGCCCGGACAAATTCGATAGCGGAGAGCTAGCGATTAAACTCCCATCGTATAAATTCATTCATATGAGCAGTTAGTAATGCCTAGAATAGGCGATATAGACCGCGAGGGTATAATATAGAAGGATCTATAGCTATGAATAGTTCCTAAGAGATTCGATATTTTTCTCGAACGCCGAAGCTTATCTCTATAGAATTATCTAACGCGAATCCTATTCGAGACTTTATAGCTTAAAATACTTTATGAAGCTATTTAAGTTTCGGTATAGATTAGAGCGAGGTCGCTAGCCCGGCGTTGCGATACTACCGAGCAGCCACGATCCAAGCATCGAGTAATAAAGATAGACATATTAGTCCCTCTAGGTTCGGTTCACTAAATAGCCCATAGTCCCGCTTAGAGGCTGTCGAAAAGAGATCCTTATTTATGTTATAACGTTGAGCATAAGTAATACCTCCCTTGCGCAGGGGGTGCGATCGGCGAGTCTCTACCTTAGCGCTACCTATTTAGCCGGTAAGATTCTAGTTGAAATATTCCGATGATATTAGTGGTTTATCGGCGCTATACCTCATCGAATGGACCTAGGACTCCAAATATCGACTTTTGTGTAAGAATATATGCTTCTCTGAAGCTGCAGTGTCTTCAAGGCTAACATCTACCTATGTATTGGATAAATCGGCTCTTGACTAATCTAATACTTGATGAAGGTGAGTTGTAATCTTGGCATGGCATTCTTAAAATGTTGGAGATTTTGCTTCTAGCTTAATATTCTTCGCGCTGAGTATAATGAATATTCCGCGAAATATGGCGAGTTCGGGTTGCTCAGTATTCTGAGTCATACGGTGCCAAATCGCCTATAGGTATTCTTGAGGAAGGTAATGGTGCATATCTATTCTATTAGAAACCATCCCCCCGCAGGTTTCCCGTTGGCGACTGTAGGCTTTGCTCTCCACATCATCGAAGGAACGGGGATGATGCTGGATCACATCAGGTGGACAACTGTGACGAATCGCGGGCAAAAGAAGTTGGTTGATCCACATCCGCCGTTCGTCTTTAGTAAGGTAAGTAGTCGTTCGATAGACATGGGAGATTCCGGGGAAGAAAACATATACGCCGAATTGAGGAGATTGGCGTCCACTGCCCAGTCGAAGGTGAGGGATAAGGTGTAAAGCTGTTCCTTGGTGGAAGACATGAATGCTGCTTCCAAAATTCCTTGAAGTTGGCGGATGATATGAGACGTAAAGCCCACGGTTGATTGATAGACACGAAGCCCAGGAGATGACGCTGTCCACATCCCAAGTACGTTGGATGCTGGGGGTAATTTTTTGAGACCTTTGGATGTTCAAGTTTGGGCGACCGTCTCCACCACTTAGTATCGGGGACCAATCCAGCTGAACCTGTTCGTTTTCGTCTGTCTGAGCCTGAGGTGACGCAGTGCCGATTGCATCTGGTACCGCAAGGCTCCGCCAGTAGTCAGCCATTTCCTTTAGACTGAGCCCGGGCCGTGCACCCTCGTCGGCATTTTCCTCTTCTTCTTCCTCCTCCTCTTCCCCTTCCCCTGGGCAATCGCATAAACGCCCCCAGGTCCTTTCTAAGAAACGTTTTGCCAAGTAGAGATCCGACTCGGAAGGAACACTGGCGTCATCTATGTCCATCTCACTTTCAGCATTTGAGACATTCGATTCGGAGCTGGAGTCTGTTTCAAAAGCGTCTTCTAACTGAGACTCGACATCGGACAGCAATCCACCGCCAGTTCCGTCTTCTTGGCCGGTTGCGTTCTCATCGTCCCGTATTCTACTCGCGTCGTTTTCGACTGCTTCATGTGCATCTGGGTCGGGTAGGGTGCTTGTTCTCTCAGGCAACAACCTCAGTGTGCTGTCTCTCTGTGAGGAACCCGATATAGTAGCATTGTGCAACCGTGAGTCCGAAGTTTCGCAAATGTCATCATCTTCGATCGAGTGATACTGGTCACCATATGGTCCCATCTCGCACGATCTCGACGCCGCGTCTCCTAACGGGCTAGGCGAATTTAAGCCAGTCTCCCTAGTTCTGTGTGGTTCGAGGCTGGTGAGTGGCATCTCAGTTCGATTTGACCTGCTAGCGACATCCACCAGTACGTCAAGGCTGCTTGTTGACTCTGGGCGACGTTGCAGCGAGGATGAAGGTGGCAAAGCTTCTATCGGTTGGGGGACATAGACTTGAAATCGGATATCTCCATGCACTGAGGAGTTCCGAAGCCGTCGTCGGGCGCGTTTAGCAATAACATCTTGCCTTGCTTTCGCCCCTGGAGTATCGTACTTTCGAGGTCGCCCACGCTTCTTAGGTGCTTCGGGCATATTGATCAAGATGTAGTGTTACAATGCTTGACTTGGATTATCTTGAAGTTCCTACAGCTTGATGAAATGAGCGTGCCCCTGAGTTGGCCGCGAAATCCTAATTAGGCTAGTGCGTGACCGCGAAAATCAAATGAAGTTAGTGTGTGACCGCTAAATTCTGGTTGGCTAAAGGCTATAGGCGCTAAGTCCTGAATAGGCTAGCGTATCGACCGCG
>NW_003315715.1:0-16699 GCF_000151355.1 Fusarium vanettenii 77-13-4 | reverse complement strand
AGAGATATTTTTTATATCTAATTTATTTTTTTTTTAATTTATTATTTTTTAAGCTTTTTTATTTTCTTATATTATTTTAAGGATTTATTTTTATTATTTTTTAATCTTATAATTATTTTATTTCTTTTTTTATATTATTATATAAATGTCTTAATTTTATTATATACTTATAATATTAATAAAATTATATTAATAAAAAACCTAATATCTTTTTATCTTATATTATAAGTAAGGTTTATTATTTAATTAATATAATAAAAAGATTAAAAAATAATTCTTTTTTTCTTTTTTATATTAATAATATTAATATAATATCTATAAATTATAAAGATATTTCTTATATATTAAGTATATTTATATATTATCTTATAGATTATATAATATTTCTAGGTATTTTAAGTCTTTAATTATTATTTAATAATATACTTAAATATATAATTCTTATATATTAATAGTATTTATATATTTTTAAGTAATCTAAATATATTACTCTTATAATATATTTTAATATTAATTTGTTTATTTATTATAGAATTATAAGTAATATTCTTTCTTTTATAAGTTATTATTTATCTTAAGGTTTTATTAATTATAAATCCAAGCTATTATTAATTATTATTAGGTTTTAGCTTTAGCGCTATAATTAAGATCTTTATTATATTATTTATTATATTTTATTATTATAATACTTTTAATATTAAGGTCTTTATTAAGTTTATTAATTAATATTAATAATAGCTTTTATTTTAATTTATTTATAAAATAAAATTATTTTACCCTTAGGGGTTTTATTATAATATATTATAATTTTAGCTAAAAATAATTATTATATTTAAATTATTTCTTAATAAGATATATTTAATTATAAGGCATAATAATTTCTCTTAATTTTAAGTTAATATTATTATATTTTATTTATATTATATTAAGGGTTTTTATAATTTAAATTATAATCTATAGTTTATTATTAGCTTATATAAATCTTATTTATTTCTTATCTTTAAGGAATTATTATTATTATAATTAATAATAACCCTCCTTAATATTATATTACTTCTTATAATAAATCTTCTTAATATAATTTATCTTATAATAATATTAATATTTAAATCTATAATAATTATATTCTTTTATAAAGTTATTTTAAGTTTTATAGGTCTTATATAAGTTCTATAAGATATATTAGTTTATTAGGGTTATCCTTAATTAATATTAAATTAAGGTCTTTAATAGCTTTTTTTATTATTATAAAGGTTTTAAAATTTCTTTTAATAGAATTATTAAGTATTAATTTTAATTACTTATTTAATATAATTAATAAGGTTATCTAATTAGTTTTTTTTATATAATTTAGCTTATATTTCTTTTTAAATTTATTAAAGAAAAATAATATAAGTAATTATTAATCTTATCTTAGCTTTAAGGTAAATTAAAGATATTTTATATTATATTTTAAGGTAAATTAAGTTTTATTAAATACCTTAATTTCTTATTTTATTTATATCTTTTTATTAATAATTTTAAAGGCTTATTATAAAATAGCTTTAAATTTAATATAATTAGTATAGAATTTATAGATATAAAATAAGAATTAAATAAAAAGAGTATTAAGGTATTCCTTTATATTAGGTTTAAACTCTATAGTAATATACTTAATAAGTTATCTTATAATATATTAGATATAATTAGGCTCTAATATAAATTAAGTTAAGTAATATATTATAAAGGTATATAATTATATAAAAAAGGTAAATAATTTATATATAATATTATTAAATTTCTTTAATAATTTTAGCTTTAAGATTTCTTTAATATCTTTACCTTTTATAGCTATAATAGCTATATTTTTCATAAGCTAGATATTATCTTAGTATTATTAATTCTAAGCTTATTAGCTAATAGCTATATAATTAATAAGTCCTCTAAGCTTATTTATTTTAATAATTATTATAATAACCTAGGCTTAGAGTTATTTAATTTTTTTATTATTATTATTTATTTCTTTATTATTATTAGGGTTAGCTTAAGCTAATATAATAAGAATAAATAAGTAATTAATAAGTAAGACTTATTAATAATTATTATTAAGAGTAGCCTAAGTAATTATTATATTTAATATTATTTAAGGTAATATAAATAATCCTCTAAATAAGAGCTATTAATATATAATAATTATAAGGTTCCTAAGAGATAAATTAGTTATATTAATTTATATTAATAGAGGAGAATATTATATAACCTTAAAGGGTAATATAACTTATATCTAATAATATATTTAAAGGTATTAAGTATAATTAAGTTATATTAATAGCTAAGGTAATTATTATATAAAAAAATATAATAAATATATTTTATATATTTTAGGTATTAATTATAATTATTTTACTTTTAATCTTAATTAAGGTAATTACTTAAGTAATTAAGGTAATTATATAAGTAATTATTATAATTACTTAGTATTAAGAGTAATTACTTATTTAATTAATAAGGAATTATAAGGTCCCGCTAATATATATAACGGGTATAGGTTAGGCTATAATACTCCCGGTGCCTATATATAATAGCGAAATAAAGCGGCGTCTAGCTATAGCTATCTTAGGCCTTAATATTAGCGCCCTTATTAAGTAGTAGCGCTATTACCTCCTGGTGCTTATATATAATAGCGAAATAGAGTAGTATCTAGCCGTCGCTATCTTAGGCCTCGAGGTCAGCGCCCTTATTGAGTAGTAGCGCTATTACCTCCCGGTGCCGGCCGAACCTGTCCTTGGCGGCGTTGAACTTGTCCTTCTCCTCTTTGGCGGCGTCTATGTCGAGCAGCAGCGCGACCACCTTTTCCCTTCTCGGACCATCTACTTCCGCTATCGCCGCTATGTGCAAAGGAGTCCTGCCATTGTGGTCGCGCAGTCTTATGTTCGAATCCTTCCGGAGGTCCTTGACTAGGTCACTATGCCCCTTGTATGTAGCCCAGAAAAGCGGAGTATTTCCTAAGGCATCCACGAGGTTGACGTCCGTCCCTGCCTTAATCAACGATTGTATCGCAGGACGGTGGCCATGTATTGCTGCGTGATGTATCGGTGCTATTCTATCTATGTCCTGTATGTTGATCGCTGCGCCTTCTCGTAGGAGACTCTGCATGACCTGGGCGTCACTATGCCGGCAAGTATAGTGTAATGGTGTTTGCCCACGGATGTCTCGTGCGTTGATATTAGCTCGATTGGTTAGTAGCTTTCGCAAGGCGTCAATGGATGGTCTCGCGGCTGCGTAGTGGAGTGGTGTCTAGTCGAGGATGTCTTTGTTATTCATTCCTATATTGCTTGCTTTTAGGTTTGGTTCGATATCAAAGTCCCGGTTCTCGTGAGCCACCTAATGTAGGCGCGTGAAGTTGAGTATATCCTCTTTGTCTCCTAGAGGCTTGGAACTTTTCATAAGGGAGCATTGCCAAGAGCGGCTCTGCACCTTTAATACCAGCGTTTCGCAGCTTGTTATCAAGTTCTGATTGGAGCTGCTCTAGCTCTTGGATGTCTCTTTCTTTAAACTGCTGGGCTTTCCTTAGCTTGATAGCATCGGCGAGTGCCCTCAAGTACTCTATTAAGAGCGCAATGGCCTTGGTGGTAATGCTAGCCCGTCTTGAGAACATCTTCGCGGTTCGAAAGAGCCACAAGTACGTATCGGCGGCCTCTTTCCAGTGCCTTAGCTCCTTATGTGGCTTGGTATGTTCTCGCGCCTATTTAATGATGGCATTGGCCCGTGGTAGCTTATTTTCTCTGCTGAGCGGTGGGATGATGCCTAGGTAGATATCTTCTAGGCTGCTAAGTCTAGTGCTTTGGATGTCTTAGGCTAGTTTGGAGAGCCGGGTACTGTGTAGTGTAATCGATTGCTATGTAGGCTGATTACTTATGCCGTCCCTCTGTGCAGGCCGTATATCTGCTTTGTCCTCGATTTGCTTTATCGTCTTCGCCGCAGCCTATATGAAGGCGGAGAACATGTGCTGGGCGAATAATTTTTTCAAGAGGCTGAATGACTTGGCCGCTAAGATCATATTCGTAGTGCTCCCTTCATGGGCCTGATGGTCGGGAGTATCTTCGCCGGAGGATTTTGGAGGGTTCTAGGCCTTATATCTGCCTGTGCGAAGTTTTAAGTTGGATGTGTATCCCATAATTCGATGGGCTTCTACCCCGATTGTATTGCTGTTATTTGCCGATTTATGTTCCTTAACTTCGATGACTTGCGCAGCACTATTAGGCATCTACTACCGAAGGTCTTGCCGCAGAGCGGCCGTGTGCGAGCCTAGAAGTCGGAGGCTAGGCTTTGCTGACGTCCCTTTCCGCAACTACGCGTCGTCTTTGGGCCTTTCTTCCCCGTCTTTACTTTCGGTCTCCCTGGCGCTTTTATCGTTCGGGGACTCTTTTTGCTCTTTTTCCTTTGCCTATTGAACTTTGTTCTCGCACTCGTCGACGGAGTATAGCTATAACGAAAGCGCTGCTTCGATCTCGTCAGAGTAGGCTCTCTATTTTCTAGCATGCTATTTGATATGAAATGCTATAGACTCGCAGTTATGTCCTTTAGAGGACTTGAGAACCTTAAGGGGCCAAGTGAACACCCGGCCCTCAGACTTAGGGCCAAGGAGGGTATCCATCGTTATCTCGATTGTATGGGCCAAGGAAATGGCTTCTGTAGATGCTGGCCTATGCTAGTCGGCGAGCTGACCAAGATCTCTCCTTATCTTTATTACCCTGTCGGCGTTCGACTAGGAATCGAAGTTTCTGCCCTGGATCGCTAAGCGCGTCTGATCTATTGTATTATCTCTATTATCGTTTACCTGCGGCGGTTTTTTCTTTGATCCCTGGCGCGGTTTTAGTTTCTTAAGTTCTGCCGGATCTTTAACCGCGGCAGTTCTCCAGTCCTAACTACCGTCGTCTGCCTAAGGTCTATGGTATATATTCCTATTAACTTTGGAGGGATGTAGCTAAGGAGCTTTCGCCTAGTCTTTAATAGTTATTGCTAACTAATCTATCTCGTGCCCTGGAAGAAGTGGCTGGCACGTTGGATTTTTCGCGAGATTCCGACGGATAATCGCTCTGAGAATGGCTATGATGATAGTTGCGCCAAGTTGGACGACCGAGGCCGACTAGTGTATTCCGCGCAACCCGACGAACTGCACGATGAAGCCGCAGAGGCTGACCATTGAGCCGGTGATAACTATGAGTTCTCCGACCTTAGTTTCTAAGAAGCGCTCTAATCTCGTCTTTTTGGGTTGTTCCGTTTTGGGTTGCTCTGTTTTGGGCTGTTCCGTCTTGGGTTCTTCCGATGTTGTTAGGCATAGCTCTTTTAGCTTTTGTCTTTTTGCTCGTCGAGACGTCGTAATTAGGACCTGTGCATTGTTCGGGAAAATAGCAAAGGACTCAAAGACCTAGTCGTTAACGGTTCTAGATCTCTGCAGCCAGATAACTCGGGCGCTTGTCCTAGATGCCAGATAGTATCTCGTTTCTAACGTGCTGCTCTCGACGATATGGGCATAGATGAGTATACTAACTACTAAGAGCAGCGTACTAGCTGCGATACAGGGAAAGGCATAGTCTGCGATAGGTTTTCTATCCTTGAGTAATATAAACGTGAGATATTTAGCGGCGATTCCGGAGTAGATGAGGACGCCAACCTAAAGGATAAGACCGCATGCGGCGACCATATATAACTCTCCCCTGCCTACTTAATTATGAACATTGAGGGTGAGGTTTGGTGCATCGGCGTTCGTGTTTCGAATAGTGACTACCGATAGGCTCTCTTCCTGAGTTGCCTTGGAATTCGATTCTTTGAGAACTTCGCGGGTGTCGGAGCCCGTCTGGGCCTCTAAATCCTCGTCGAAATGGCCGTCTCGAGCGATAGGCTCCGGCTGGGAGGTACGGCATGGCTGATGAGCCTTCTGGGCTTTGTTTTTGTCGGGGCTCTTCTTAGTTTCCTTCATAGAGTGACGTGGTTGAATGTGGTTGCCGAAGATGCGTTCTCGAAGAGTCGGCCCTGGACGATAAAGTGAGATTAGGGTAATTAATAAGTATGGATGGGGGCACTAATGATATTCTGTTAAATAAGGTTTCTTGACGTCCTTGACGCCCTCGACACCTTTCTGTTTCAGGGCATCTTTTAGTTCCACTACCGAAATCTGGGGAATAGCCTTTCGGCCGTCCTTGGGGTCTTCGACAGAATCACTCCCTGTTCCATACGGCGAGCCAGCTTCGGTCGGAGTCGTTGCCGCTGTCGTCTTGCCCCCATTCTCGCCACTGCCCTCAGGCATCAAGACAATAAACTCCCGAATCGGCCCTTCGCCTATGACTCTGATAATCTCCTGACTATTCTAGAGCTCGCATACTTCCTTCGAGGTGGACGATATTAGCTCGGACTCGGCCACGGCATGGGTTTCCCTTGCTCTTCCGATGATAGCCTTGAGCCACGATGGGCCGCTAACTCGGATGGCACCCATAATGGCGGTGATTATGCCTAACGGTGCTATTACTAGGATGATGTTGTCGGCCTAGCCTATGGATTGGCTCATGAACTGTATGGTGACCCTTTCTCCGAAGAGCGCCAGCAAGCTGAGTATAATACGAAGTTAGGATAGGGACTGCACTGGATAAACTGGGAGGCACGTATGGGGCTAGGTCGGAGAATAGGTTGTTAGAAAAGTCGTCTCCGGCGTTAGCAGCCACGCAAGTGACGAAGTAGACTCCGATGAGGAGCCGAAGTTGCTCGGCGGCTAACATGTTAGGGCGGGAAGGCTGGAATGATTGGATCAAAACGTCGAGGCTTTCGCTAGTTCCTTTCTCGTTCCTCTTCGACGTTAATGGACCGAGAGAGCCATGGTTGGTCTTAGTGATAGCTAAATATTCTGGGCAGCCTTTAGCTATCTCTAGGGCTGTCCGGTTCGGGGCGTGGAACCCCACTGTGCCACACTATCGGACCTGCAGCTTAAGTGTACGCCGCTGTGGGAGGACGGAAGTGGTCGAGAAAGCGGGATGGACGATAACGCTCTGTAGGCCGTGACAAGGACGACCCCCAACCCCTCTGGTGTGGAAGCTAGCGCTATGCTTCCTAAGTTTAGGGGTTTGCTGCGAGTCGCTTACTGCTATCATAAGCGCTAACGGCTTGCGGGGTCAAGTCAGATATGGCGTCTTTCTAGTGCTGTCCTACTGAGCATCCAACCGATATAATGCGGGAAAGCTTGCATGAATTGCGAGAAAGAAATGAGTTGCCGAGAGAGTAGATGGATGGCGGATGCAGAGTTAACGCACCGACGTCGCGGAACTCGCAGATTCGGGATGCGCGACGGCGGGGCCCCATCTGCGGTAGACAATCGAATGTAAATAGAGGTTGTGGCGTGGCTATGCTTGAGCAGCTGAAGGTACGTATGAGTACTTCGGTCCTCCAGAACGAGATAAGACGGCTGGGAACCGTCAATCATATCTCGAAGCACGCGTCCAAGTAAAGACGCGTGAGCTCCGGAACGGCTGTGGGAAGGTCCACATTTCAAAGCCTGGATGTTGGCGCGATAGGGGCCGGGCCGCTTCGTGCCGAATTTAGTCTGCGTTTTCTGGGTTGCATCAAAGTCATCTAAATACGTCTCGACGATGACCCTACGCCAGCAGAGATGTCTGAACTGCGAGAAGATATTCAACCCAGAGATTATATTGTAGATGACGCACCATAGCTGGCTCCAAGGTACTGTCGTGTTCCCGACCGCTGTAATGAGTGAGGACCTGCTACCGCCATATGTGATTGAGCTTGTTCTGGGTAACCTTCGACTTCGACGTAGGGACACCGCGAAGCCCCGACTGCGTAACCTCGGTGCGGCCTAGTCTCAAACGTACTCCTTTGCAGTTTCCCTTCCGATGGCCTGTCCCAATCGCACAGCTCCAAGGCGGACGTCGGATCGGGACAGGGCACCCGAAAGTGCGCACAGGGACTTCTTTGGAACTCGCAGGAGAGCGACTTCCGGATGGCCAAGGAAAGCACCTGCATCCGGCCGAAGTAGCGTGGCTCACCTGGAGAACCTTCGTGAGGTAGATCTACCCAAGACTATACCGTCTCTCGCACACCCGTTTCTGTGTGGTTATATGGCGCACTAGAAGAATGCAACGGAGTGAGCCTGGGTCAAGATTAGCGTAAACCATTCTGCCAGAACGATTGCACTTACGCCGGATTACGGTGTGGACGGGGGAGACCGAGCTCACCTGTGGGAAAGTCAAGCGCTGGTACTAAGGGACGAAGAGGAAACTGAAAACACATAGAGGCTACTTCTCCGCAATTCAAAGCTCAGCGCTTTTAGAAGCATACGGGTGTCATATCAGACCATTTTGAGAAGACGCAGCCATTCTTGATCAACCATGAAGTTCAAGATGTCAATGCTCAGCGGAGGCCCGGACGTTGCGGGCAAATTTCGGCGCAAACACAGTGAGACGGTTCCTGATCGAATCTCCTGAGGCACCGCTCATGACGCTAGGTAGGTGCATATGTCAATGGCAAAATGGGCATAACATTAAGGGAAACTAATCGACTTGAATTAAGAATGAATATATCTAACGTTCGAAATGGCTTTATTTAGGCGGTTTCCAGTAGGCTCTACTGACTGGAGATAACAGGGTAACGGGGCTCAGAAGCGGGTGGTGGGGTGGTCGCCTCGATGTTGGCGCCTTCTCGAGCAGCACCTGGACGACATCCTTGTGCCCCTTCGCAGCAGCACACAATAGTGGCGTCCTACCATCATTATCCTTCGCCTCGAATTCCGCTTCGGAAGCACCAGCTGGCGGCCGCCAACTAACTGTTGCCTTACCTCAGCAGGTTGGGCAGCAATGCAGGTGGGTGGCACAGAATGGAGTGGAGGTTACGAGCCCCCAATTCTAGGGTGGCCTGCTGAGCCCATCTCGCAGCCTTTCGTCTTCGCCGAGATCTCGAATGTCCCAGCACCGCAACACCCCCATTATGGACGCGAATCTCAATATTTTCATCCGCCGCCCGCAATCAACTGCCACCCGGAGACGTATCATCGGACCCGGATTACTCTTGCTACCAAAATGCCCGCAATTCACGAATTCCCTCCCCTGACTCTCTGCACAGCCTGTCAACGGCTCTTCAACCCGCCGCCCAAGGGCAAATCTTACATACAAACGTCCAAGGGAAGGCTACGGCTTTTTGGCGCGAGTTCAGAAGATGAGGCCGATCATGCCATCTTTGGCTTCGACGAGTTCTACTTTCAAAAACTGCGAAAGGACGTCGAGAATGGTTGCAGAGGCGGTTGCGAGATCTGTCAGTGGATTCTCCTTAACGACGAGAGTTGTCGTCCAAGCGAACACGACGAAGAAGGGGCCGTCGACTTCACCGAGGAGGACTTCAAAAGTGGGCGGCGGCCCCCATGGTGGCCTCCAGAAGACGAAGAGCTTGACTTCCACTTCGAGTACGACGAAGAAGACGGCCAGCTGCGTCTCGTGCTGAGTCGCAAGGACCAGTGGGATCCCCAACAATTGGAATGGTATGTTTGGACGACTCGTGGTAAGCTGCTACAACTCTTGACAGCGCAGCACTTTGCTAAAACACGCTAGAGAATCCAGCTGCGAAGCTCCCCATCCCGCGAGTATCGCTTGCAGATTTCGGATCACCAGAGCGTCTCGCAAACGTGCGGCAATGGCTGAGTGAGTGCGTTGCAAAACACAAGCGATGCCCCGACAACGAGTCAGTTGAGCTGCCCACCAGACTGGTCGAGGTCTCGCCGCCGGGCGACCCCGAGTCTGCGCGTCTCCGCACCACCACCGGGGGTGAGACTGGACGCTATGCCACGCTTAGCTACTGCTGGGGTGGTCCACAGCCCTTCCAAACCGTCACGGACTCATTCGCGGATTACTCAACGGCGCTCCCCTATTCGAACCTGCCCAGGACCATACTCGACGCGCTCCAAGTAACCAGGAGTCTCGGTCTCCGGTACATATGGGTCGACTCCCTCTGCATCATCCAGGACGACCCCGAGGACAAGAACCGGGAGCTGCCCCAGATGCTCCGCATCTACGAAAACTCCTTCATCACAGTCTCAGCAGGCAGCGCAAGCTCCTGCAACGAGGGTTTCCTAGACCCCCGTCTACACTCCCGCAGCCCACGCCATCTGTGCGTGCGCGTCGACAACAAACAGACCGGCACTATCCTCGTCGGCACCCGGGCAGAAACCCTAGAATTTGGCGGCCACATCAGCCAGGCAATCAACAACCGCGCCTGGACACTCCAAGAGTCCTGGATTGCTCCAAGACTCCTAGTATTCGGCGGCCTGGCAGTTGTCTGGAAATGCGCATGCACCGAGTGGCGAGGCGGACAGCCAAAACGCCCTCGCAGCACTGACGACGACGACAGTGACTCATACTACTGGGACGAGAGTTCAGGCTACGTCACCAAACAGAACCTGAAGTCTCTTGCCGACGCCTACCGCGCCTGGCATGACCTCATCGAAAACTACACCCGCCGCGCGCTAACCGTCCAAGGTGACAAACTCCCCGCAATCTCAGCCGTGGCCGAGAAATTTGCGCCCTCCCTCGGCGGCGGTGGAGATTACCTCGCTGGCCTGTGGCGCAAACACCTGGTATTCGACCTCCTCTGGTACGCCTCGTTGTCGGGTGGGGGAGAGGCGCGGTTTACGCCCCAGGCACCGAGCTGGAGCTGGGCTTCTAATACGGGGAGCATTAAGTTTGCGGTTAAACCGAGGAATTATGATATTTTGCCGCTGTGCAACATTTTGGAGTGTGGTGTGGTGCTTGCAGCGGAGGGGGTGACGTATGGGGCGGTGGTGCAGGGGGAGCTGGTGGTTGAGGGGTATGTGGCGGATTTTGGGGGGCAGGTTGGGGAGCATGGGGTAGTGCATTGGGATGATCCGGAGCAGTTTGATGGTGGGAGGAATGGGGAAGCGGCTCTACCTTGTCGGACGCTGACGATCGCTTCGCAAAATCAGTGGGGCTATCTGGAAGTGCTTGGATTGGTTCTGACAGATTCTGGATTGGAAAATGGGAGTTTCCGGCGGGTAGGTTACTTTGGGCTTGGGCACGCAGGTCGCGGGGTGCCCCCTGACTACTTGCAGGGTCAGGAGTGGAGAGTGGTCAAGATTGTGTGAGACAAGAAGATTAAGGTACAACCCCCATGTCTTATAGCTTCAGAAAGTCGCATTCGCCCTAGAGGCCGTTGAGGCGCAGACCGCAAGTGTGAGGCGCGCTCTCGACGGGACGCTACGACGGACCGCACCGCATTCGACAGACTATCCCTTGAGCTGTGGAAAACCTCCCGGCCGTACCGAGCCCCACATCCGCCCCAACTTCTGAGAGGTATATGAGGGGAACCTTATGATGCGTCATTGATTGATTCCACCTACATCCTCATAGAAATTCTTCCGGATTGATCAATGACTTCCCAATCGGTACCTATAGAGATCTCGGCGGAGGCTCTCAACGCGTATGATGACAGCAGCTTTATCAATGAAGATAATAGCCTTCAAGAGCATGAGGGTGATAGCACCCGGAGACCGGAAGTTATCCACGTCATCACAGAAGCTGGGAATAAGATCATGGCGTTGAACTCGACCCAAAGCGTCGTTATTGCCCTTATTAACCTATTGCCAGAGTCGACATATCACGTCTTCGTGGATAACCTCTTCTCGTCGCCGGACCTCTTCCGCTCCCTGCGTCAGCACGGCCACGGTGCAACCGGCACAGCCAGGCCTAACTGTGGCATCTATAAAGGTCTTGCAGACGCTAAAAAGGCCAATAAGGCAGGGAAGTCAGGCTTCCAATTCAATGAGCTCAAGGTCATCCCAACTGCCGATAATCAGGTAGGAATACTCGACATTCCTTATAATTTGGCTAATAATGTATCTTCTTCTACTTCTCTAGGTCAATCAGATCGCTTAGAAGGATAATGCCCTCCCTCGTATTGCTCCTTTCAACCGTCTTTACTGGCGATAAGAGATATGATCGTTGGAGGAAGAGACAGTCAATGAAGGCCCCAATAGCACGGCCAATACAGGGAAGGATAGTATAGCGGTCATGAACTATTTTCTCGACGTAGCCTAGGCTAGAAGAGTGGGGCAGTATTTGTTAAACCGAACCTATCATGCACACGCACTTCAGATATGGGTTACGAGCCTTGGAAAGGAAAAAGGGAGGTCATGTGACTAAGGCTAATCTCAAATAGGAATAACATAAGGCATTAAATAAAAAGAGGGGAAAATCAAATAATACTATATTAGGCAAGCTTAATTAATTAAGCAATTTAAGCCATAGCTAGTTTAATAATTAAGAGTCTTAGAGCTATATTTCTCTTTAAGGTAGCTATAACTATTAATATGAGCATTAAACCGATTAAGCTAACCTCGATAATAATATATAAGCCGCGATAAGATAGCCTTTATCGCGAATATAAAGAATATATACCTCCTAAATAGACTAAATAACTAAGACTCCTTTAAATAATCCTATATTATAAAGATCTCGGCAGAAAGGGTCTATAAGCTAAGTCGATTAGATAACCTAAGCTAATTTAATACCTACCATATATAAATACTAACGAGACCTAAAATAATTAATTACCTTATAAAAATAGGACCTAAGATTAGATTAGGGACTATAAGGCTTAAAAGAGGTAAATACGCCGCGATTATAATTAATAAATTATACCTTAAAGACTAGAAGTTATATTAAATAGAGATAACTCTATATTAATAAGATTAATATAATTATAATAAATAAGTAAATAAAATTAGTAATATACTTAATTAGATAATTAAGAAAATTAATCTATACTATATTAAAATATACTCCCTTACTACTAATAGATTAGATAAGTATAATAATATATCGAGGTTTTACTTAAATCTTAAAGCTATATATAGTATAAATAATACCTTAAAAAAAAAATAAGCTTAAAAATAATATTTTAAAGTACTAAAGGTAACTTTAAGTAATATAATATACTAAGAAGATTAGATTATTAATTAAGAATAAGTAATATAAATCGCAAAGCTTAGAGGAATAGCTAAAGTAAAGCACCCTAATATATAGTTTAATAACCTAAGAGAAGTCCTTAATAACTACTTTAAAGTATTTATCTAAGTCAAAGAGGCATAAAATAAAAGGAAGATTAAGAATAAGACCTATAGACTATTAGACTTCTCTATATAATTCTAATATGAGATTTAGACCGACCGAGAGAGAAATAAGATAGAAGATAATACTCCTTCCGCAGAAAAGAGCCTCAAAATAGGAAATCAAAGCTTAAATAGCAAATATAATAAGTAAAGCCTATTACTACTTAATAAAAAGGCAAAGAGACCTATAAAGGCTTATTATCGCTCTTAAGGATTATTAGAGGAATATATACTCTACGAAAGATAGTATAGATACCTAAATATGAGGTTATATTAGGTTGCCTTTCTAAAAGGAGCACTAAGGAAGTATTAATTATCCGAGAGATAAATAGATTAGTAGAAAAGACGCCTAGAGGAGAATAAGGAAATGCGAGAACTCTATAAGAGACTTTAATAAAGATAAAGAGACTTAAAAGAGAGGTTAGCTTACTTATATCTCTCTAGGACGATTAAACTAAAAAAAAGACCCTAAACCTAAGCTTATGAGCTATTAATAAGCTAAATAGACCTTATTACTGCTAGAAGTAATAAATAAGCCTAAGAGGTAAGAAAAAAAGCCCATAGGTTAAAGAGAAAAAAGAAGAGGTAATATACCTATCGAGGCTTAGACCTAGAGTATAAGGCATAAAAGACTTAAATAATACTTATTCCCGATAAATAAGAGGCCACTAAAAGATTTACTTAATATATTAAGTTTAAAGGAAGGATTTACTTATAGCACTAGGTTTAGATAGTAATCTAATTAGATAATAGGTCTAAGGTAGAGATTAAAATACTAAGATTACCTAGGAGGAGGCTAGAGCGATAAGGCATCTTAAACCATAAGATTAATTAAGGAAGCCTAAGAAAGAGATATAAAAATACTATATAAGACTTATCCTAAGGTTTTAAACCTCGTAATTATATAACGATAAGACTAATAATTAAGCGTATAGCGCACCGACTTAAGAAGCTATAAATACTATTAGAAAAATAGCGATATTGACTCTAGAGATATAGAAGGTAGGTATTCTAGGATAAGGCTAGGGATAGTTAGATTATTAAGGGATTTCTAATCTAAGGGGGTATATTAAACCGAACCTATTATATATATGCACTTTAGATATAGGTTATAAGCCTTAGAAAGGAAAAAGGGAGGTTATATGACTAAGGCTAGTCTCAAATAGGAATAGCGCAAGGCATTAGATAAAAAGAGGGGAAAGTCAGATAATGCCATATTAGGCAAGCTCAATCAATCAAGCAATTCAGGCCATAGCCGGTTCAACAGTATTTGGCCATACTAGTTCAGGGAAGTCATAGTTCGCCTCGCCATAATGCCGTCATAGGTCTCGTAGTAAACTACGCTTAATAGTAGCTCGGAGTATAAATAATAACTCCGGCGCCTAGGTGCGCTTTATAGTCTAGGGTATTTAGAGATACTATTATTATAGCTTTAATAGCTAGTTTAGCTCCGCTCGGCGATTAATTACCCCTTTGGATTATTACTTATATAGGCAAATAGGTCTGGGCTATGCCTAGTGCGGACCGGTAATAAGCTATCGCGGCTTAATACTAGAAATAGCTAGTATTGACCGCGGAGTATTATCTAGCCTAAGCTAATAATACTTACTTAGACTTCGCGATTAGTATAGAGATAGCTAGGCTTCTAGGAAACCTAGGTATAATTACTCTAATTTATCTCCCTATCTAGGTAAAGGGTATATAGATAGTATAAGATAGATACTAGGGATTAATACCTTATCGCGGGGCAAGGAGTTATTATATAGGCTTATCTTCTAAGTAAAATACTTAATTTATATCTCGCTACCCTAGGGCTATTAAACTTTATTAATCCCGGAATATATAGATAATAAGATTCAGGGTTAGGTATTATACTATACTATTAATAAAGGCTTAAATAAGTAAACTAAATATTATTATTTTACTTTCTGCTTATCTTATAATAACTAAAAATAATTATATATTATATATAATAATCGTATAATTCCTAAGGGATAAACCGGTTATACTAGGTTTATATTAGTAATAGATTATATTGCGTTATTTAGATAGGTAATATAAGTTATATCTAATAATATACTTAAGGGTATTAAGTATAACTAAATTATATTAATAGCTATAGTAGCTAATATATAAGAAAGTATAATAAATATATTTTATATATTACTTAATATTAGAGTTAATTAGAGTTAACTTAACTTAAATTATTATTATTTAACTTATATAATTAAGAGAAATTAAACTAACTTTATTTAATATATATATCTCTATATCGTTTAATTAGCTTAGTATAGTAAGAGTAGTTTTTGCCCCTTATTATTGCCTTTAATTATATTATAGTTATAATATAAGGCTCCCCCTCTATTAGTTTTATCCCTAAGGCTAGCTTTAGAGACTAAGTATTATTATAAGTAACTTAGACTTATAAATATTCTTTCTAACTAATACGATATTAAATTATATTATAAAATTATCCTCTTATCTTAGATTTATAGCTAAGTATTATAATAACTTTTCTTATTTAATTAATAAATTTAGTTTTAAGATATATTAGTATTTTATATATTTTTATATTAATTATTATCCTTATATAATAATAGAAAGGAAATATTATTATAACTTTTATATTAAGAAAAAATATATAAACTATAACTTTAGTAGTATTTTATTATAAGCCTATAAGTTATCTTTCCTTAGTAGTATATATATCTAATATATTTTAGTTATTTAGGTTTCACGGGAGAAAGATTATCTTAAGGAGTAAAAGGAATAGGCTAAAATAGACTTATTAGAGGCCTTATCTTATCTATAGCTACTTTATTACTAGGAAAAATATCTTTATAAGAAAGTTACTAAGATAATTTATTAGGGTTATAAGGATTTAGATAAGTTAGATAAGGTTAAGTATCGCGATAAAGAAGCTTATTATAATTCCGAGGCGAGAGCTTTATCTAAGATTTAATTACTAAAAGATTATAGGGTTATAGATTAAAGTGCTATCCCTAAGTCTATTTTATTTTTATTTAGTATTATTAATAGAAATTCTTTAGAAGGTATTATATACCTATAAGGTATTTTAGAGGTTCTTATATATTCTCTAAGTCTAGGTAGTTTTTTTATTTAATAAAATATATTATTTTATTATTAATTTTATTTATATTAAGCATAGCTTTTATAGTATATTCTTTTAATTTATAAATTTATATTTTTAGTTTATTATTTATTTTTATTTAGATAATATTTTATATTAATTAAATAATATAATATAAAAGATTAAATAGAGCTTAACCTTAGATAATAAGTCTAATTTATAGTTATATTTTAAGAATTTTTATTTAATTTTATAGGGTCTAATATATTTATAGTTAAGTTTTTTATTTTATTATTTTATTTTAATATTTTTATTATAAAATAGATTATATTTCTTTCTAAGAAAATTAGTCCCTTAAGTTTTTTTTTATTTATATAGATTATTATTTTATTTTATATAAATTTAAGCTTTATTTATATTTCTTTATATAAGTTATATAATTAATCGCT
>NW_003315714.1:0-15571 GCF_000151355.1 Fusarium vanettenii 77-13-4 | reverse complement strand
CTATTATATATATATTAAGGAAAGATATTATATTATTAATTCTCTTTAAGGTATTCTTTATAATTATAATAAATATAATTAATTTATAATATTTCATAGTATTTAAGGTATCTTAGTTATATTTATTTATAATTATTATTTATAAAAAAGAGTATTTATTATATTTTTATGATATCTTATTTTTCTTTTATAGATATTATTAAAAACCTAGGTATATAATTAAGGTTTTTATAAATCTTAATATATTAATTTAGGGTTTATTAAATATATCTTAGGCTTAATAGTTTATTATTAAGAATTTAAGTAATTTCTTTATTATACTTTAAGTATTCTTAAATAAAAACTTACTTAAGATTAATTAATTTAATATCTTCTTATAATATTTAATTATATATATTTTATTATATAGATTATTACGTGGGGTAATTCTATTAATATATATATTATATAAGAAATTAATTTAATAATTACTAGGCTTATTTAATAAATTCTTTTTCTTAAGCTAAAGGTTTATATTATTCTTTTTATTAAATTATTATTTAGGGTTCTAGGTTATTAATATAAAGGTAATATCTTTATTACTCTTAAGGTAAAGGTTTATTAATATATCTATCTTAATTATTCTTTTAATATATTTAATTATAATAATAATTTATTTATTTTTATTATATTATAATAAATAATAAGATAATATAAGAGTAAAATTATTATTATTGTCCTTTTATATAACTTAATTAATTTATTACTCTTAAGGGGGTTTTTATTTTTTTTTAATTATAATAAGGGATAAATAATTATTTTTATAATATCCTTTTTTTTATAATTATAATAAATAATCTAAGATTTATCTTATTAAATATTTCTAATATCTATAAGTCTTAGCTAGGTATTAGAAGAGATATTTCTTTATTATCTTTAATTTTTATTATTATTATTTTTTTTTATCCCTATAAATTATTATATCGCTTAGGGTAATAAGGGTTAAATTAAGAAATATAGCTTTTATTTTTCTAGGTTATTTTCTCTTAATATTATTTATATTATTATTTATTAATCTTAATAGCTATAATAATATATTTATTAAGGTCTTTAAGGTAATTTACTTTATAAAGCTTATCTTTAATTTTATTTTTAAGTCTTTAATAATATAATTCTATAAGGGCTTTATTATTTTATTTAAGCTTAAATAAAAGCTAATAAAAAATTACTAAATAAGTAATATAGGATTTATTTTAAACTAAGCTATAAAGTTTAATTATAGCTTATTATTTCTTATTTATTATTTTAAAGACTTCTTTTAAAATAACCTTAAAATTAAATTAATTCGCAAAGATATTTATAATATTAAGATCTTAATTAATTTTATTATTTTTAAGATAATCTCTTTAAATAAATTTAAATTATATTTTTATAATTCTATAGAATAAGGGGGTAATAAAAAAAACCTTTTTTATATTATTATATATATATATAAGTATCTTATAGTTACTAAGAGGGTATTACGGCGTGAGAATAAGTCTTATAGCATAAGATTATTCTTTAAAGTATAAGATTACCTTTAGTTAGCTAGGATTAAAAGGTATTTTATAGGGAAGTTTTAGGTATATAATAGGGGCTATATTAGGCCGTAATATTAATCCCTGTGTGGTACTTCCTTAATATATATAAAAGAAGCGAGCGATACTTAAATCTCTTATAAAATGAAATATAATATATTTATTTTAATAAGAAATGAAATTTATTAAGTATAATTCTTTAATAAATTTAATTTAAATTAAAATAATTTATTTAAATAAAATAAGAAAAGTATTAAACTATTTTAAAAGCAATAATAATTAATACTAAATTAATATATATTAAAAACCCTTTTATAATAATAAAGCGTAAAACAAGAGCTATTTACTAATTTAAAAAGGTTAATATTAAGATATAAATATATATTATCTATTTATATAATATATCTAGTCTTTTTCTTTTTAGATTTATTATTAATATCGAAAACTATAGTTAGGTTAGGTAGCCAGCACGGGGAGACTTAAAGCATATCTTTGGTACCCTAGAAAGGGGTATTGGTGTTCAATTGTGGGCTTATCCTTCAATCTGTGTGAATTGCTTGTCCTCGTTATCCCTGAGGCTATTCCCTCTTTCCCTTCTGGGCCGCGACGTGGTCTTCCGGATTAGGACTAGCCCAGCCGGCCTGCCGGAGATCAGCCGGCGCCCGATCTCACGTGATCACCCTCAGAGCTATTGTACAGGATCCCATTCAACAATTGACTCTTATTTCATGGGGCCTGAGCCATGCAGATGTAACTACATGATGCAAAAACTCTACTTGCCTCTGTATTTGCGAATACTCCATCCGCTGTGTAAGCCAAAATGGCAAAGGTAGGTGGGGCGGTCTCCTCGGAGCCCGATAGATGAAGAGTGACGACTCCATGACCAAAGTCCGTTAAGTCCACTTTCATGCCTCCCAGCCATCCCCCGTCATACATGTCTTTTGGTTTAAAAGGTTTCCCTCGCCGCCCTTCATTCTGCCATCTCATTGCATTGGGATTCACTTTGACAACAGAACCAGCCTGATTCACCAAGGCAAATCATAACCCACCCCTGTGTCCTAATTTCAGCACTCATGGCCTCCCAGCAAGCTCCTTCCCAACTCGGGGCTGGCAGTGATACTCACTCACAGCCCTCGCGACTCCTCCTAAAGGGAGGAACGGTACTCTTGCACGACGCCAGTGACCATGTCAACGCCGTCAAGGCTGATGTGCTGATCGAAGGAAACAAGATTGCGAAGATTTCCGACTTCATCGCTGAATCCAGCGATATAAACACCATTGACTGTACCTCCAAGGTCATCTCGCCGGGTTTCATTGACACTCATCATCATATGTGGCAAACGCAACTCAAGGGCAGGCACGGCAACGAGGTTCTCCTGGAATACATGGCGTCCGGGAACCTTCAATCTTCCAACTACACTCGTGAGGACATATACTGGGGCCAGCTTGCGGGTTGTTTGGAGTCCATCAACGCTGGAACCACTACAGTGTTTGACCATTCACACATAAACTGCTTCCCCGAAGCTGGTATGTATCACACCACTGCCAATCCCTAGCGGCAGGCTCGAACACGGCTAACGACTCGATTTGCCTTCCAGCTCCAACGGCCATCTCTGCCACAGCCTCTTCTGGCATCCGAAGTGTCTATGGATATTGTCCCACTCCCCGGGTTGAGTCTTGGTCGCCCCTTACCCTGGCACCCGATGTCCTTGAACCTTGGGTCATGAATACGCTCGAGAGTCTCGCTTCACAAGCACCTTTTGGCCATGGTCGCGTGACACTTGGGTTCGCGTTTGATCAGTGGTTTCTGCCCGGCGAAGTTATCCAGGCCGTCTTCAGCAGAGCCAGAGCTGCCGGTGCCAGGCTGGCAACCACGCACGCAATTCGCAACGCTCAGATCAGCTTAGCTGATCCGGTCGAAAGGATCAAATCTCTTGGCCTTCTTGATTCCGATATTGTGTTGAGTCATTCCAATGGCCTCACCACGGAAAGCATCCGGGCAGTTGCGGACGCGGGTGCGCATATTAGCAGCACACCTTCTGCAGAAATGCAGATGGCAGCGGGTTACCCAGTTTGCCTCGATGAGACTCTACCTGGAGCTCAGAAGCAGTCCAGCATAGGTATCGACTGCCACAGCAATCAGGCTGCGAGCGTGGTCTATGAGATGAGGCTGGTTCTCCAAGCTTCGAGGGCTAGACAAAACCAGAAGATCGTTGAACAAGGCAAAGCTCCGAGGCATGTGTCGAAGACCGTGGAAGAAGCATTTAACCTCGGCACCATTCAGGGAGCTAGAGCGCTTGGGATGCAAGACCACATTGGAAGCATTGCAGAGGGCAAGTTGGCTGACTTGGTCATCTTTGATGGAAACAGCCCCGAGTTGCTTTGTGCCGTGGAACAAGATCCCGTGGCCGCCATTGTTCTACACAGTAGCATTGGTAGCGTGGAAACAGTCATTGTGGACGGCATCATTCGGAAACAGGACGGAAAGATCCCGGAGGTGGGTGTCGAAGAGCAGTTCAGGGAGCTTGCTGGCGACGACTCCCTCACTTGGAACCGGATCGCAGATGAGCTAAGGCAGTCAAGAAAGGGTCTGCTCAAACGCGAAGCCGAGAGCCAGGATCTGGATGAAGTCAAGAAAGGAGTTCTTCAGATTTTCTATGTAGACCAGTCTAAGCTAGTTTGATGCCATCTTTGGTATCAACCAAACCCCCCACTTCTCTAGCTTATCAAAAGGACACTTCAAGGGTTTTACGACACTGTCAACATTGAGATCATTACGAAGAGCTTGGTTCAATCCAGGTTCTACTGGACGCGTCTAAAGAAGTACCAAGCCTGGCTTTTCTTAATAGCGAGACGAGTTATCATAAATGTCTGATACGTTTAGGCATTCTCTAAGATCGGTTTGCCCTTAGAAGCGAGAACAAGGAGCTGGGGCTCTAGGTGTCCCCGTCTGGGGCACGTCAAGATTTCGTCAAACTACAAGGTCTAACACATCGTATCGGGATAAAGAAGCTTCTATAACGGAAAGGAAGTCACCCTCCATGTCCTCGAGGATCAGGTACATGTTCAACTTCTAAGCATGGCAATGATTACATTTTAGGAAGGATCTGTGGGAAATGGGAGCTGCAGAGAACCCAGGACTTGTTGAGGGCCAAAAAAACACTCATCCATCTCGGCATAGAGTAAAGCCCCTAGGTCCTCGCCTAAATCCATTGGGTTGTTTCCCAGAGATGTGAATGCTTCTCCTGCTTCAGCCTGCCAGTGATCAAGATCGTTAAATGGTGAATTATCTCGCTGCTGTTCCGATATAAGCTTGCTGAAGTAGAAACAAGCAACCCCGTACAAAGCTCGACTGATAAGGTGGAGCCTATTTGCCGCAGGAGATATGGTCGCTGAAGATCGCAATGACTCTGCAAAGCCATGAAGCATAAAAAGATCGTCGGTATTACATGTCTTGATGACATTTCCAAACAACACAATGAATGGAATGAAGGGCAACTGAAGAATCCTCCTAGAATACTGTTAAAAACAACGAGGCTCTCTGCTTCTGGCACTGCTTCGACTCACCAATGTAGATATATGGACCTGTAATGATCGTTCTCGGCAGTTAGCCGCATGCATTCTTCATGGGCCTGGAGGGTCTGTCTGGCATAGTTTACACAGTCCAAAGTAAAAGTAAAGGACTGATCTTGCAAAGTTTCGGCTCGGCATATCAAGGTTGCTGTGCAGTAATACGTGACTTTGTCAGAGAGTGCCAGGATTCTATCCAGGGTCGTTTCGGATGATTCAGGGGCGGTGGTGGCGAAAAGCTGGCCATGATTAGTAACAAATCACACTATGAGAAGGTCAATGGGTTCTTACGTAGGGGCTCTGCCGTCCAAGAGATTCCAGCTCGGCCATGAGCTCCTCCGAGTTTCTAGAGAGCGAGGTCTGTGGCCCCAGAAGCGCTGCCTTGCTATAGAGCCGCTCATATACTTTCCCCTGTATGTTGGCGTTTCCAACCCAGAAGGAAAACATGCCCGGCCAAGGGTCATGAAAAGGACGTTCGTTAAGCTGGCTGACAACTGTGATGTCACAATCACGAATCACCGAGGGCCGCCCCAGACGGAAGGAAAGAGCCCTCTCGATGATATATACGTGCCAAAACAACATGATCTTTATGATCCTCTCGTCCTCATCGCCTTCAGATACTATGGCATTATCATGCCATCCCATCGTCAGGCAGAGGTGGCTGGCTAGTCCCGCCAATCGCCATGCAAGCCAAGGCTTTGATGTTTCAATTGCATGTGATGCCTGTGGTACGTGTCAGTTGGAGCCAACGATAGTACTAAAAGCTTCGCAGACTTACGCCCATGACCAGTGCTTGGACACTTTCCATTCTGGCTGGTAAGAAAACCCCAATGTTGCTCAAAGCGGCCTCCAAGGCATGCCTGCAAAGACGGCTATGCTCAATGTACTTCTCATGGAATGGATCGGAGGCTGACGTGTGAAAGCTTTCTGTGAACAAGTAGTATAGACCGGATGTAGCTATGACAAAGTCATTGTCCGAATAGTCATCAATTGCGAAAAAGACTCTCCGACAAATGCTGATGAACCGATCCACGGACACGAAGCATCGTAATACAAGGAAGCTGACAGGAGGCTCTTCTAGAAATGTTCCACATTGTTAGCTAGAGTTCGCGTCGTCACATTAGAGTGTCGAAGCTGGCTCACCCTTGAATCTCCTCAACATGTCCACAATGGCACATGTGGGTGGCAGTGGCATCCTACGATAAGATGAGGACGACTGCATTTCTGGCGACGGCAATTCACTTGGATTTTGGCGTGTGCGGGACGGCCATTGCAGCGGTGCCGAGGCGGTGTTCAAATCGGCCGACAGAATATGCGCGCAAGCTTCCTTCAAGTCCACCACGCCCCTGACAAACGTTTGAGCCATGTCAGCGTGTGCCTGCAACGACGAAGAGCCCTCGGTGGCAACTGGGATATCATCTTGGTCGAAAACGGTTCCAGAGGATGAATGGGATGGTGCCAGCGGCATTGATACATTTGGCAAGGCGGCTTGTCCCCCCTGACCAGGCTTGACCCTAGATTCGAGTAGCAGGCTTTCGATGGTTTTCAATCGCTCCTCGATGGAGTCTATCTTTTGTTCACTATGGGAAGAGTCGGGTCAGCGAACCAACTCACTTCGATCAAGCCAAAGGCCAAACCTGGCTGTGACCTCAGTTGTGGATCAGGTACACATACTATTGCTCTGAGACGTGTATCCTTTGACGTGGCTCTTTCGGCTTCTGTCCAGCCCCGGTGAAGGTACAAGCCTGGCTAGAGAGGCGACAAGGGGAGCAAGGGGAGCCCCTATCACAACGAACCTGTTATCCGGTGGTGGCTCCGTTAGCAGCAACTCACAGCCATGATTAGACCTGAAATGCAACGCTTACTTTTCTGGCTCGACATGAGTCACACTATAGTGATGCGTTTGTTAGCCCTGGGATCAAATATCGACACGGAAGAGGTACTGACGGCAGTCACCCTTGATCCTTCCATCTTCTTTGAGGTGACAGAAGGGAGATAAGGGTAGGAATCAACTATGTAGAAATAATGTGAACAGGTGACAGTGTTTACAGGTGAGCGTTACGTTGCATATAAGAATCTGATTACTAAGTCCGCCATGTAGCCAATCAAAAGCTAGCCCAAGCTAGCCACCAGAGCCACACTTAGCCATAGTATCTCAAGCCTGTTGCAAGCTGTTGCAAGCTGCCTTTGAAGGCCGTTGTAAGCTGCTATTGCAGGTTGTTGCACGGAATCTGCCTGAAGTGCCTCAGCGCAATTGGCCCAGGGGCCTTCAGGGCATTCAAGGCCTATATTTCAGGGTCTTCAGGGCCTCAAGCGCAGTTGGGGCTTTGGGCTTAGTAACCTGCCTCTCATATGCACAGCCGGCTGTGCGCCGATCACGTGGTCTGATTTGCACAGACGGCTGCGCACGTAACGCCCGCCGTGCTTACATGGGCGCTGACAAATCTGTACCGGATCATGTGATCATATTCCCAGCTACCTTCTGATAGGTCCCAATACATGCACGACCGGTCGTGCAAATAAGACACGTGATATATCACACGGCTAGTCATGCAGATAAGATATGATTACTTAGCCCTGCCTTAATTGCGCTAAAGGCTCTAAGCATACTAAATTATAGGCCTAAATTGCACTAAAATAGAGGCTCTAAATACGCTAAAGTCAGGTAATAGCAGGCAGCTTTAAGTCTATTATAAAAGCAGCTCGCTTATAGCAGCTTGCAAAGGCAGCTTATAGTAACCTTTAGTAATAGCTTTAAGGTCCTGTGGCTAAGTGTGACTCTAGTGGCTAATAGAAGCTAGCTCTTAATTAGCTTATCTAGGGCTTAGTTATTAGATTCTTATCTATGTGACTGGCCATATGATATATCACGTGTCTTATTTATACGACCGGTCGTGTATGTATTTTATTAGAGAAACAGAACATACTAAACCACATAGCTAAAAAAGGAGAGATTGCCATATTGTTTCTTTAAGGTCTTTTTAAAAAAGGGATTTTATATACTTTCTTATAAGGCAAATATAATATAAAATAATAAGAGTAATTAATTAATTAATAGCAATAAAGATATAACCCTTAAAGGAGCCTAAAAGTCCTCTAGTTAAGGCCCTTAAAAGTAATAATAAAAGTAAGGCCTCATAGCCTCTGCCTCCTTTTCTATATATAAGAAATTACTTAATAGCCTAAAATAACTTAGCATACTTTTCCCCTAACTTAGTATAAGGACCCCCTTCTAATTAGTATCTAACTAATTAGGCTTAAAGCAACTTTATATATATGCTACCCTATACTTTCTAGCTATCCTTCTCCTATAGCACTTATATATAACCTATTTTAGATATTATTATATTTAATACTTTTTAGCCCACTTCTTACTCTTTGCCTATTAAAAGAGCTAATAAATATCTTTCTCTTCTATCTTAACTAATTAAAATTATTATAGGTTAATTAATAATATATATATTATAGCCTAATATAATCCCTATTATATGCTTAAAAACTTCCTTATAAAATATCTTTTAATATTAGCTAATTAGAGATAATCTTATACTTCGAGGATAAATCTTATATTATAAGACTTATTCTTATATTATAATACTTTCTTAATAACTATAAGATATTTATATATATATATTATATTTATTATATCTTAGATAAATATTTACCCCTTAAGCTATTAATAGATTTTAATTACCTTTAAGACCTTCTTAATTTATTATTAAAATATAACCCTTATTATATAATAATACTAAGATATTTTATTAATAATAAACCTAATATACCTAGTTTATTTCCTTAGAAAATACTAGATATTATATATTAATAGCTTTTTATTTAATATATTTCTATATTATATTATATAATATCTTTATTATTAAATAATATATCTTTTAATAAATAAACTACCTTATGTATTAGATCTTTTATTAGAGGATTATTATCTTATAATAAGATATTACTAAGTATTACTAAATTTATAGCTAAAATTTAATAACTTAGAGATATAATTAATTAACTTTAAGGATAGGTATAAAATTAACCTATAATACTCGCCTAATAATATTATAATAAAGATCTAAGTAAGATTTTTAAATTTTTAACCCCTAAATTATTTATAAACTAAGCTTATAATATTATATCTTTCTTTATTTAAATAAAAAGATATTTTAATATATTCCTATAATATATAAATATTATTTATTATACCTTAGATATATACTTAGCCCTTAAGCTATTAATAGATTTTAATTACCTTTAAGACTTTCTTAACCTATTATTAAGATATAATTCTCTTATTATATAATAACGCTATATAACGGTATAGTTAGATCTAAGGGATAAACCAGTTATATTAGGTTTATATTAATAGGGGATTATTAATATTATCTTAAATAAGATATAAGTTATATCTAGTAATATACTTAATAATATTAAGTATAACTAAGTTATATTAATAGCTAAGGTAATTACTATATAAGAAAGTATAATAAGTATATTTTATATACTTTGGCTTCTTTAAGCGAAGTTAATCGCGCATAGGCGCGATATTATTCTAAGACTAATATAATCTAAGAATAATATTAGTCCTTAGTATATTAATATTATTATAATTAATAATCTAAGACTTAGGATTTATAGGGACTATATAATATAGCCATAAGGGTTATAATATAATATCTCCCCTCTATTAGGTCTTATCCTTAAGACCTATATACCCTTATCTTCCTAATTTTATTTTTAATATATCTTAACTTAGACCTTTTATTATTATATCGCGCGATATCTAATTATATCTCTAAATAGTCTTCCTATAAGGATAGAGAAATTAATACATTTACCCTCTCTATTAAGTTTACTAACGATGAGTCTAATATACCTTATATTTATTACTTCTATTTAGGCAAGAAGTACCTAATATCTATAAATTTCGCTCGCTATAGTAAATATATTTATAATAAAAAGTCTTATAATAATACTTATATAATATTATCTTATAAGTCTAACCTTTTATATTCTTCTTATTATAATCTCTATTTTTAATAGTATCTTATAATTATTAACCTAATAAAATAAGAGAAGAAATTAGAAGTAAATAAGGGTAAAGCTAGTAATAATCTATTAAAGCTTTATAAGAAGATAGCTATGCTATAGTCTTACCTATTAGCTACTATAAGCTATTTATTGCGTATTTATAAGATCTAGGCCTAGGTAAAGGAGAAATATTTAGAGGCTACCTATTAGGGTCTCTAAGAGATAAAATAATAAGATAATATCTTATTTATATTAGATACTTATAAAAATATTATTATTTATGACCTTTAATTTAATTATATCCTTAATAATATTAATTAGGCGTCCCTTAGTCTAGGCGATAATTTTCTTAATACTTCGCCTTTATTTAATTTAAGTATTATTAATAGAAATTCTTTAAAAGGTATTACATACCCGTGAGGTACTCTAATAATTCTTATATATTTTTAGAGTCTAAGTAATCTTTTTATTTAATAAAATATATTATTTTATTATTAACTTTATCTATATTAAAGATAGCTTTTATAATATATTCTTCTAGTCTATTAATTTTAGTTTCTAGTTTATTATTAGTTTTAATTTAAATAGTATTTTATATTAATTTAAGTAATAAAATATAAAAGATTAAGTAGAGCTTAACCTTAGGTAATAAGTTTAATTTATAGTTATATTTTAAGATTTTTTATTTAATTTTATATAATTTAATATATTTAAAGTTAAGTTTCTTATTTTATTATTTTATTTTAATATTTTTATTATAAGGTAGACTATATCTCCTTCTAAGAAGATTAATCCTTTAATCCTTTTCTTATTAATATAATTTATTATCTTATTTCTAATAAACTTAAGTTCTATTTTTATTTCTTTATATAGATTTTTTAGCTAGTTATTAATAAGGATTACCTTAGGATTAATAATAATATCTCGTATTTATTAGTATATATCTAGTATAAATTTAAAATTAATATAGGCTAATATAATCTTTATGCTTTTATTTATAGCTATATTATAGGCTAGCTAGGCAGCTAATAGCTTTTTAACTTAATTAATTTATTTATAATTAATATAATATTAGAGATATTATTCTAGTATTTAATTTATATATTCTATTTATTTATTTATTTCCTTATAATATATAATAAAGAGTTTATAATTAATTCTTAGGTAACGTATATGATAAGCGAGCGTCGCATCCAAGCGAGCGTCGCACTTTTCCCTCTTACACCTAACCTTTCATTTGATCAATTGATTCTCAACCAAAAATCATGTCAGACTCAAATACTGAGGCTAGGACCCTCCTTGCCCTTCAGGCCCTTCAAAATAACCCAAGACTTAGCATCCGACGCGTTGCAAAGACTTATAGGGTCTCTGATCATAGGCTTCGTCGCCGCCAGCAGGGCATTCAATCCCGACGCGATACTATCCCGAATTCACGCCGACTATCTGATCTAGAGGAAGAGATCATAGTTCAGTTTATTCTTGACCTAGATTCACGAGGATTTCCCCCGCGACTGCGTATTGTTGAAGAAATGGCCAATCGATTACTCGCCGACCGCGACGCGTTACCCGTCGGCAAGCGCTGGGCTCATAACTTCGTCAGGCGACAGGAAAAGCTGAAGACGCGTTTTTTTCGTAAATACGACTACCAGAGGGCCAAGTGCGAAGATCCAGCCGTTATTCGCGATTGGTTTCGGCTCGTGGCGAACGTGATCGCGAAATACGGCATCCGATCAGATGATATCTATAACTTTGACGAGACTGGCTTCCTTATGGGTATGATTGCAAGCGGAATGGTCGTCACAGGTTCAGAAAGACGTGGACGACCAAAATCAGTGCAGCCTGGAAACCGGGAATGGATTACGGTGATTCAGGCGATCAATGCGGAAGGCTGGGCGGTCCAGCCGTTCATCATAGGTGCGGGCCAATATCACCTCGCCAACTGGTACCGAGATAGCAACCTCCCGGGCGATTGGGCAATTGCAACCTCCCAAAATGGCTGGACCGATAACGAGATAGGCTTTGAGTGGCTAAAGCACTTTGATCGGTGTACAGCCAAGCGATCAGTTGGTCGCTATCGTCTCTTGATCCTCGATGGGCATGAAAGTCACCACTCCGTCGACTTTGAGAGATATTGCGAGGAGAACCAGATCATTACGCTTTGTATGCCGCCTCATTCGTCTCATTTACTTCAGCCTCTCGACGTCGGGTACTTTAGCCTGCTAAAGAAGGCTTATGGTCGAGAAATAGAGCATCTGATCAGATGCTCTATAACCCACGTTTCAAAGACCGAGTTCTTCCCGGCCTTTTATGCCGCTTACCAAGCTACCATGACAGAACAAAACATCAGGTCATCTTTCAGAGGGGCCGGGCTTGTCCCTCTTGACCCAGAAAGTGTGGTCTTAAAGCTTGATGTGCAGCTACGGACCCCAACACCGGTTGAGGAGGAGGCCGGGCCCTTGACCCCTTGGGCTTCAAAGACCCCAAAGACAGTGCTTGAGGCCGGGTCTCAGTCTGAATACCTTGAGAGACGAATCAGAAGGCATCAAAGTAGCTCCCCAGAGTCAATTTTAGGAGCTCTTAAGTCTCTAACTAAGGGAACATTGGGTATGTTGCATGAGAATGCCCTTTTGAAGGCTGAGGTGCAGGATCTTCGACAGGCGAATGAGATACTAAGCCGGCGCCGTAGAGCAAAAAGAACACGGCTACAGAAGAGAGGGGTACTAACAGTGGAGGAAGCACGGCAAGCAATTGATCAGATGGATGTGGATGCGCAGGTAGTTGCGGAATCGTCGAGAAGTGGTGGTCGAGGAAGGTCGGTCGGACCGGGCGTTCGGCGCTGTGGAATATGCAGTAAACCCGGGCATAATGCAAGAACGTGTCAGGTAGTGATTAAGACGTCTGGGGAGGAGTATAGCGAGTAGTTTCAATTGATCAATTGATTTGTTGCGTTTTTATAATGGCTTTTATTTTATAGGTGCTGAAAAGTGCGACGCTCGCTTGGATGCGACGCTCGCTTATCATATACGTTATCCTTTAGGGGTAAAATATAATAATTATCCTTTAGTTTAGATTTTTCTAGTATTAAGGTTAGGCCTCTAGCTAATAGTATTTACTTAGCTATTTTTTAATTCTTTAATATAGATAATAATATAATTAAATTCTAAGAGGTATTTAGTATATTATAATTATTATTTATTAAGTTCTTAGGTTATTACAAAGTAAGAAATATTCTTATAATCTATATATACTTTAATTTAATATTAATTTCCTAAGAGATAATATTTAAACTCCTTAAAGATATTAATAATTATAAGGAATTCTTTATTATAGATAAGGTAATTAAGTTTTATTCTATGTAGCTTATAAGAATAAAATATAATTAGGTATAATTATTTTTTATTATCTTATTATTTAATCTAAGCGCCTAGGGTAAAGTCTAAGATATTTATTTTAAGTTTAATTTATTAAGATAGGTTAAATATCTTAAGTATTAGCTTATTTAAGATAAATTCTTTAATTTTATTAAAGGTATTTTTAGCTTTATTTCTAAATATAAAGATCTTATTTTTTTTTATAAGTTTTATTAATAATATAGCTATTTTCTTAAATACTTTAAGAAACTTATAGTAATAATTAATAAATCTAAGGAAGGCTTATATTTCTTTAATATTAATTAGCTCTTTTTAATCTTTAATTACTAAGATTTTCTTAGGGTCTATATATATCTTATTATAAGAGATAATATATCTAAGAAATTCTATTTCTAAAGTATAGAATTTATTTTTTTTAAGTTTTATTAATAAGTTAGTATTTTATAATATTTATAATACCTTATAGATATACTTTATATATTCTTTTTTTATCTTAGAGAAGATAAAAATATTATCTAAGTAATATATAATAAATATATCTAGATATTCTTATAATATATTATTAATTATTTATTAGAATATAGCGGGTATATTAATAAGTCTAAAAGGCATAATAAGATACTTAAATAGTCTATACTTAATATAAAAAGTAGTTTTTTATTTATATCTTTCTTTAATTTAGATAAGGTTATAAGCTCCTTTAAGGTTAAATATAATAAAATATTTTATTTTAAAAAGTTAATCCTTTAACTTACTAATAAGAAGTAATAATATATAATCCTTAATTATAATAATATTAAGTATTTTAAAATTAATATATAATTAGAGCTTTTTATTTTTCTTTAGAATAAATATAATAAAATATCTAATAAATAATTTATTTTCCCTAATATATCTTTTCTATATTATATCTTTAATATATTTCTTTAATACTAAGA
Organism: Fusarium vanettenii 77-13-4; assembly: GCF_000151355.1. Taxonomy (NCBI): domain Eukaryota; kingdom Fungi; phylum Ascomycota; class Sordariomycetes; order Hypocreales; family Nectriaceae; genus Fusarium; species Fusarium vanettenii. Next base: position 1,105 of record NW_003315714.1, on the reverse strand, counting down.
GTTATATTTTATTAAGTAAGTAAAGTTTATTAAAGCTAGGTTACTTCTTATTAATAAACTTAATTTCTAGGTTATATAAGGTATATTCTAATAGACTTATCTTAAGTTCTTCTACGAAGAGTCTCTTATAAATCTTATATTTTTATAATATATTCTTAAATTATTCCTCTTTTAAGCTATTCTTTTTTAGTTTCTTAAGGTCTTTTTTAAATATATAGAACTATTATATAATTTATATAATTATTCTTTATTATTATTATTTCTATTTATTATAATATTTATATTTTATCCCTATAAGTAGAGAGATATTTTATATTTATTTCTTTTTACTTTCTTTATTATTAATAAAAATTTAAGATCTTTAATCTAAGTTATTATTTAATATAAAGGATATCTTAATATTATAAGAGAGTATTTAATTAATTCTCTAATTAAAATATAGGTTAAAGTATTATAACTATAGGTACCTAAGTATAAGATTATAGCTCTAATTTAATATAATATTAAATAAGATTCCTTAGTTCTTTCTTTTAATAAAAACCTTAAGGTAATTAATCTTATAATTAATAACTCTATTATTATAATTAAAAGGTATTCCCTTAAGGTTATATATTATATAGGATTTATATTTATGCCTCTATAATAACTTAAGCTTATTTATTATTATTAGGTTAAAGTAGTTTTACTTAGGTTTATTATTTATTAAAATATTTAATTATTATCCCTTAATTTATATTTTTAGTTCTAGGTATTATTACTTATATCCTATATTTATAAAATAAAGGGCTTTTTAGGGTAATTTATTCCCTTATTTATTTATTTATTACCTTATATTAGATAGGATATTTAGTTTTTTAATTTATTAAGGGCATAGCTAAAGTAATTATATTTATATTTATTATTAATATATACCTTATAGTTATAATTATCTTATTTATATAGCTATTCTTAGTAGGCTTATTCTATAATCTAGCTATTATCGGGGTAATTATTATAATTTCTTTCTTTTATAGGGTAGACCTTATTAAGGTTATTATATCTAATATAATTAGCATAGTCTTATAGGATCTAATCTATTAATCCTTAATTTTTTCTAAGGTATAAT